>NC_057729.1:5110893-5141496 GCF_004010195.1 Chiloscyllium plagiosum | reverse complement strand
GGGAACCTTATTGAACGCCTTGCTGAAATTCATATACACCAATTCAACCAGTTTACTCTCATCTACCTGTTTGGTCACCTTCTCAAAGAACTCAATAAGATTTGTGAGGCACGACCTACCCTTCACAGAACTGTGCTGACTATTCCTAGTCAAATTATTCTTTTCTAGATGATTATAAATCCTATCTCTTATAACCTTTTCCAACACTTTACCAACAAGTGAAGTAAGGCTCACTGGTCTATAATTACCAGGGTTGTCTCTACTCCCCTTCTTGAACAGGGGGACCACATTTGCTATCCTCCAGTTTTCTGACACTATTCCTGTAGACAATGACGATTTAAAGGTCAATGCCAAAGGCTCAGCAATCTCTTCCCTGGCTTCCCAGAGGATCCTAGGATAAATCCCATCTGGCCCAGGGGATTTATCTACTTTCACACTCTGCAGGATTTCTAATACCTCTTCCTTGTGAACCTCAATCACACCCCCAGTCCAGTAGCCTGTATTTCAGTATTCTCCTCGACAACATTGTCGTTTTCTAAAGTGAATATTGTCAAAAAATATTCATTAAGTGCTTCCCCTATCTCCTCTGACTCCACACACAACTTCCACTACTACCCTTGATTGGCCCTAATCTTATCTCGTCATTCTTTTGTTTCTTAAATACCTATAGAAAGCTTTAGGGTTTACCCTGATCCTATCCGCCAACAACTTCTCATGTTGCCTCCTGGCTCTTCTGAGCTCTCTCTTTAGGTCTTTCCTGGCTACCTTGTAACCCTCAAGCGCCCTAACTGAGCCTTCACATCTCATTCTAACATAAGCCTTCTTCTTCCTCTTGACTAGAGATTCCACTTCCTTCGTAAACCACAGCTCCCGCGCTCGACAGCTTCCTCCCTGCCTGACAGGTACATACTTATCTAGGACACTCAGGAGCTTTTCCTTGAATAAGCTCCACATTTCTAATGTGCCCATCCCCTGCAGGTTCCTTCCCCATCCTATGCTTCCTAAATCTTGCCTAATCGCACTGTAATTGCCTTTCCCCCAGCTCTAACTCTTGCCCAGTGTTATACACCTATCCCTTTCTATCACTAAAGTAAACACAACAGAATTGTGATCACTATCACCAAAGTGCTCACCTACTTCCAAGTCTAACACCTGGCCGGGTTCATTACCCAGTACCAAATCTAATGTGGCTTCGCCCCTTGTTGGCCTATCTACATACTGTGTCAGGAAGACCTCCTACACACACTGGACAAAAACTGACCCATCTATAGTACTCGTACTATAGTGTTCCCAGTCAATATTTGGAAAGTTGATGTCCCCCATGACAACTACCCTATGTCTCTCACTCCTATCGAGAATCATCTTTGCTATCCTTACCTCTACATCTCTGGAACCATTCGGAGGCCTATAGAAAACTCCCAACGGGGTGACCTCTCCTTTCCTGTTTCTAACCTCAGCCCATACTACCTCAGTTGATGAGTCCCCAAACATCCTTTCTGTAACTGTAATACTGTCCATGACCAACAATGCCACACCTCCCCCTCTTTTACCATCTTCTCTGTTCTTACTGAAACATCTAAATCCTGGAACCTGCAACAACCATTCCTGTCCCTGCTCTATCCATGTCTCCGAAATGGCCACAACATCGAAGTCCCAGGTACCAACCCATGCTGCAAGTTCACCCACATTATTCTGGATGCTCCTAGCGTTGAAGTAGACACACTTCAAACCAACTTCTTGCTTGCAGGTGCCATCTTGCATCCCTGAAACTTGATTTTGGACCTCCCTACTCTCAACCTTTTCTATACTCAAACTACAGTTTTGGTTCCCATCCCCCTGCTGGATTAGTTTAAACCCACCCCAATAGCCTTAGCGAATTTCCCTGCCAGGATATTTTATACCCCTCTGGTTCAGATGAAGACCATCCTACTTGTAGAGGTCCCACCTACCCCAGAAAGAGCCCCAATTATCCAAGAATCCAAAACCCTCCCTCCTGCACCATCCCTGTGTTCAACTCCTCTCTCTCCCTATTCCTTGCCTCACTAGCACGTGGCACTGGCAACAAGCCAGAGACAACTCTATTCATCCTAGCTCTAAGCTTCCATCCAAGCTCCCTGAATTTCTGCCTTAAATCCCCATCTCTCTTCCTACCTATGTCGTTGGTGCCAATGTGGACCACGACTTGGGGCTGCTCCCCCTCCCCCTTAAGGATCCCAAAAATACGATCAGAGACATCACGAACCCTGGCACCTGGGAGGCAACACACCAACCGTGAGTGTCTCTCGTCCCCAGAGAACCTCCTATCTGTCCCCCTAACTATGGAGTCCCCAATGACTACTGCTCTGCTCCTCTTCCCCCTTCGCTTCTGAGCAGCAGGGACAGACTCTGTGCCAGAGCCCTGTGCCCCACTGCTTTCCCCTGGTAAGTCGTCCCCCAAACAGTATCCAAAACGGTGTACTTATTGTTGAGGGGAATGGCCACTGGGGATCCCTGCACTGCCTGCCGGTTCACTTTCTGTCCCTTGACTGTAGCCCATCTGCCTTTTTCTTGTACCTTAGGACTGACTACCTCCCTGTAACTCCTCTCAATAACTCCCTCTACCTCCCGAATGATCCGAAGTTCAGCCAGCTCCAGCTCCAGTTCCCTAACTGCATGAGTATCATAACTTTGAAGAACAAGGGCAGCAGATACATGGGAATATCACCTCCTGCAAGTTTCCCTCCAAGTCATCACCATCCTGACTTGGAAATATATCACCATTCCTTCAGTGTCACTGGGTCAGAATCCTGAAATTCCACCCCACCCCCAGCCCCACCAAGGGATTTGTGGGTCAACCTACAGCATAGGGACTGCAGAGGTTCAAGAAGGCAGCTCATCACCATCTTCTCAAGGGCAACTAAAATAAACAATAAATGCTGGCCCAGCCAGTTAAGCCCACATTGTGGATGAATAACAATAAAAGAATTTATCCTTGGCCTCCCTTTTCTCATGATTGTACTGCCCCTTCGTGAAAAAAAAGTGTTTGCTTTTACTTGTACAGTGATCACACTAGGTCTACCTCACCACCAGCACTCTGATATGCTGTCTACTGTTGCTGTGTTACCAGATACTTTGTTATTTACCACATTACCATTTTTAATGCCATCTGCAAGGTTACTGATCAAACCTCCTACATTTATGTCCAGATCATTAATGTATAATGCATTCATCAAGGGACCGAGTACCAAGCCCTACAGTATGCTACTGGACATAGGCTTCCAGTCACAACAAGAACATTTAATCAGGACTCTCTGACACTGGCTCTAAACCAATTTTGGATCCAGTTTGCCAAATTACTCTGGATCCCAAGAGCTCTTTTTTTCTTAATCAGTCTCCTACGTGAGACTTTGTCAAAAGCCTTACTGAAGTCTCAGTACATTGCATCCACGATATTACCCTCATCGACATTGTGTCAACTCCTTGAAAATTCAATCAAATTTGTTAGACTTGATGACTATTCTTGATTGTTCCTTGTCTTTTCAAGTAGAGGACAATTTTGACTCTCTGAGCTTTTCCTAAAAGCTTCCGTATCACTGATGGTTGATTCGTTGGCCTAGTGTTCCTTGGTTTAACCCTATTATCCTTCTTGAATAATTAGCTGTCCTGCAGTCCTCTTTCATCTCTCTTGTGGCCAGAGAGGATTTGAAATTAATGTCGTACAATTTCCTTCCTTGCCTCGCTCGGCACCCTGGGATACAACTTGTCTAAGCCTGGAGGTTTACCAAGTTTTAAACCTGCTAAAACCATTAATACTTCTTCCCTCTCAATACTAATGTTTTCAAGATTATTAGCTCCCTCCCTGATTTCAATATCAATACCATCCTTCTCTACAGTGAATACAGATGTGAGGCATTCATTCAAAATTTCACCTGCGTCTCCCAGCTTAAACACAGATTGCCACTTTGGTACCGAACAGGCCCTACTCTTTCTCTGGTTCTTCTCTTGCCCTAAACACTTCCTGTGTTGCAGTGACTTACATTGTCTCCTGGGTAGGCAGTGTTTCATTTTAAAATTCACTACCCTGTTTTCAATTTTCTCTACATCCTTGCACTCACCTCCCATCATCATCTCTGGACTCTTCCCCCACCTAATTTCTCCTCCAGCCTGATAACCCTCTGTGCTATGTCGACACTTCCATAATGCTGACCATGTGGGCATCTTTGATATTCTACCATTGTTGACGGTGTCTTCAATTACCTTGACCACAAAGTCTAAAACCTCTTCTTTCACCCTCCCCTCTTTACCCTGTTTTCCACCTTTCAGGGTCTCAGGGAAACCCAGTTCTGTCACCCAAGATTTGGTATCTAACCAATGTCTCCTTATGTGGTTTGGTGTCTTTATTTTCTAACACTGTTCTGAAGCATCTTATGTTAAAAGCACTGAACAAATATAACTGCTTACAGAGAACAGGGCAGGACTTATACAGTTAATGATAGGGTACTGGGGAGTATTGCTAAACAAAGAGACCTTGGGGTGCAGGTTCATAATTCTTTGAAGGTGGAGTCACAGGATAGTGAAGAAAGCATTTGACACTAAATAAAAACTGAAAGCACTGCAGTTGCTGTAAATCAGGAACAAAAACAGAAGTTGTTGGAAAAGCTCAGCAGGTCTGACAGCATCTGTGAAGAGAAATCAGAGTGAATGATTCGGATTCGGTGACCCTTTCTCAGACGTGTTTGATGCACTTCCCTTCATTGGTCATGGCATTGAGTACAGAAGTTGAAAGGTCATGTTGCGACCATGCAGGACATTGGTTAGGCCACGTTTGGAATATTGTGTTTATTTCTGATATCCCTGCTATCAGAAGGATGTTGTAAAACTTGAAACGGTTCAGAAAAGGTTTACAAGGATGTTGCTGGGGTTGGAGGATTTGAGCTACAGGGAGAGGCTGAACAGGCTGGGGCTGTTTTCCCTGGAGCTTTGGAGGCTGAGGGGTGACCTTAGTGAGATTTGGAAAATCTTGAGGGGCATGGATAGGGTGAATAGTCAATGTCTTCTTCCCAGGGGAGGGGAGTCCAAAACTAAAGCTCATAGGTTTAAGTTGAGAGGGGAAAGATATAAAAGGGACCTAAGGGATAATGTTTTCATGTGGAGGATGGTGCGTGTATGGAATGAGCTGCCAGAGGAAGTGGTGGAGGTTGGTACAATTACAACAATTAACAGGCATCTGGATGGGTATATGAATAGGAAAAGTTTAGAGCGATATGGGCCAAATGCTGGCAAATTGGACTAGGATAGTCTAGGCTATCTGGTTAGCATGGACAAGTTAGACTGAAGTGTCTGTTTCTGTGCTGTACATCTCTATAGTTTAAGTAGGGTCAGAGAGTCCAAAGAAGCAGAAAAAAAGAGTAGAGAAAGATGGAAGCAAAGAAGCAATCAGATAGAAAATAGAGTTAGTTACAGAAAGAAACCCCAAAGAGTGAGGAGTCACAAATAGAAAGAAAAACAACGAGTCACAAAGTTATTAATCTGTAGCGAGAGCTCTGATAGATGGGGACAGAGAAACAGGGGTGACTTAATCAAGAGTTTCTACTTAAAGGAACTGACATTATGTGAACGAAGGAAATTCGGAATGTCACCGTTCTACATAATTTATTTAGTGTTAGTTTAAATTGCTGCAGCAAGAGCCAATATTGCATGTGTAACTATAATAATTTCGTGGATTTTATAGGCTACGGGAGATGAGTGAATCGCGTTTCACCCACAGATTTAAGAATTGAAAAGCAAAGAATTACATCCACCTCAGCCTTATATTCAGTGTGAATTATGGACATTTTAACAGTTCTATGCCAAAAAAGTGCTCTATTCTTCTTTACAAACTGCTTCAGTATGTATGGACCGTAATGCACTGTTGGATTTGCATAATTATAAGCTATAAAATAGCAATATACTACGTTATAGCATTAAATAGATCTGAACTATTGCCACCAATTTGCAATTATGCACCAGTTTTCAAAAATCAAAAGGTCACAAAGAATTTCAAAGAGGGAGTGAAGTATCCCAAGCAAGGTATTAGACAAACATTGGCTGTGGCTACCAAAGCGATAGCCAGAAACATCAAATGAAGAAGGGTATTGAGGATCAGGAGGCAGGCAGTGTGACAAAGAGGTTTAGAAGGATTCCTGATTGAGACATAAACCCAGACATCCCGATGGCTGGATAGTCAATGGAGCCACCCTGACTGAAGCCCATAGAATTCCAGGTGGAGCAGGCTCTGTGGGGAATGGCTGAGGGAATTGAGAATTCTGGTGGGAAATACCTTCCTAACTGGAACCCTCCTGACAAAAACCCTTAGTCACAGAGAGTTCACAGGGTTACCTTTCTGTTCATCGTAGGAGGTCAGGCAGCATCCAGGGAACAGGAGAATCGACGTTTCGGGCATAAGCCCTTCCAGCAACACATCTCCAGCTCTGATCTCCAGCATCTGCAGACCTCACTTTCTCCTCAAAGATTTCTGTTCATCGTAACCCAGGAGAGGTTTCGCCATTCTCTGGGCGCCATGTCGAGACGTGAGTCACTTGAGAAAACATGGCTGAATCGGGATCATAAGATTCTCAAATTTGTGACAAAAAGCCTAAGTTTGCAAACCACTGTGAATAGTGAGTTAAGTATCTTGCTAGTGAGCAGCAAGATCCTTAATTGCATCCATCAGAACTTAATTTCACCTCATTTAAATGTAGTTTTGCTACATTCTCCCATTCACAGGGAAAAATTAGGTATCAGTAATTCCAGATTTGTACGTCTGAGCAGTTACCTACCTTCTAGCTCCAGCATGACACTTGGCCAGCAGTTTTCAAAATCTCAATGGCCAGCAGCTGCCTGCAACCCCAGCTGGATCGGTCATGCACCAGCCTCTTCATATCCTCATGGCATGTCTCTGACTGCGGTTCTCTATTCCAACACCACACTTTGCCCAGATAGCTCAGTCAGTAGAGTAGCAGACTTTTAATCTGAGGGTCGAGGGTTCATGTCCCTGTTTGGACGCTGCTGAATTTACTGCTACTGAAGGCTGTGGGGGCTAAGTCATTGAGTGTATTTGAGACTGAGAGAGGTAGGTTCTTGATTTTACAGGAGGTCAAGAGTTATGGGGATAAGGGAGAAGAAGGGGGATGAGAAACCTATCAGCCATGATTGAATGGTGGAGCAGACTTGATGTGGTGAAATGGCTTAATTTCTGCTCCTATGTCTTATGGTCAAACACACTGACGCCTCTTATGACAATGCTGCTTCCAGGACACTGTGCACACAGGGACAAATACTAATCTCTGGATTGGAGTAGGGAGCCTCTCAGAGCTGCACCCTTACTCTCTTAGGGCTCACTCAGCATCTGTATGAATGCTCTCAGTATTTCTGCCATGCTTTACCATTTCACACTTTGCCACATCATTCACAAAGTCAAGGTTTGTGTTGTCTTCCCACTTAACACAGCCACAAAGCCAACTGTTCGCAATTCGCAGCCACTGTTAGCTGTGATCAGTCTAGGGACTGGACAATGGGACAGTGGTAATGTCACTGGCCTGGTAATTCATAATCTCAGGCCGATGTTCTCTTATTCAAGGCTGAGATGGATTTTTAGTCAGTAAGGAAATCAAGGTCTGGGGGAGAAGGGGCCACCAAACAGTCTGCACATGAAGATGTTGCAGCAGCAAGTCGCCTCTGGAGCCAGAGGAGCTATAGGAACTGTGAGTGAGGAGGACAGAATTGAAAAGGATTCTGCAGAGGGATGCAAGGATGAGGGACTGGTATAGGAGGGGAGTGCAGGGGGTCAGCAGAGACAAGGAGATCACTGCCAACCCCTCCCCACCCCTTCATCCCTCACTCTCTTTCCCTGTCCTCCCTCACTCCTATTCCCCTCTTGGCTGTTTGGGAGCTGCACTCATCCGGGCAAGTAGAGAGTATTGTTAGAAATTGAGGTGCCTTTAAACCTGTTCTTTTTTTCTAGTATTTCCTGTGTAGCGTGAGGCTCGTGTAATGGCTGCTACAGCAGTTACTTCCCATCTCCAAATACAGGTAGACAACCCTTTATCCGAAATCCCAAAATCCAAAAAGCTCCAAAGTCCAAAGGTTTTTTGTGAAGTTTTCTTTCTCATTAACAAGGTTGTTTGGCGTGCAAACAGTTAACCCAAGTCGACATCCACTCGCTGTGCGTCACTCTGATGTGATGTGGGGTGGGGGTGGGGTGGTCCAGCACTGGCAGGCCTCAATTCTGTCTCTAGGCTTGTTTGTTCTGAGTCTGCTTCTCTGGTAAGATTTTTAAAAATATAACCATCAAACTGTCACTTATTCTGAAATTCAAAAAATTCTGAATTCCATAAAACCAGCTGGTCCCGAGCAATTCGGATAAAGGATTGTGCACCTGTATAAACATTTTCTAAAACTAAGACTAAAATATAATGGTCAGGGACATTGATGAAGTCCTGAAGAAGGGTTACAGCTGAAACGTTGACTTCTCCACCTCCTGATGCTGCCTGGTTTGCTGTGTTTTTCCAGCCTCCTGCTTGTCTACCTTGGAATCCAGCACCTGCAGTTATTTTTTGTCTCTAACCAGGACTTTGATGTCTGGCGCACCAAAAAGATTAGAAAATACAGTTTGCTCTTAGGAGAAATGAAACTGAGCTTATCATAGGGGTGGACAAAGAGGAGTGCTGGGGTGGGGGTGGGGGGGGGCAAGTTATTCTGACATTGTGAACATTTGCCCTATACTCATTGGTTAAAATAATTCAAACTAGAGATTGACATAGTGTGGTTCCAAAAATAGGACATATCAACAAATGGTCAGAGGCCATTCCTTATCGGGGACAGACCACATCAGGCAGATGCCATCTTCAACTGTCAGATGGACCAGAAGAGTTCCCTCACACTTCAGCTGGAGAGCACAACAGAGATCAACACACTCCATGCCAACTGCCTATTGGTCCTCAGGTATCAGTGAACCATTTCTCAAGTGTCGAGGACTGTGTAGCTTTTTGGCTAATCAACTAATGCATCAGAGCAAACCTTCAATCAAAAAAACATCAAGTTTAAGAAAGTATCTGAAAATTCCTTCTGTAAGGTCAACTGATAAGTGTGGTCATAAACGTCCAAAATCAACATTATTTCATTACATTTTTCACTTGCAGATGGTGGACAGTCTTTAGGGAGATAGGAAAGAAATCTCATGCCAGAGGAAGTGGTGGATTAAGGTATAGTTACAATGTTTAAAAGACATTTGGGTCAGTTCATGAATAGGAAAGGTTTGGAGGAATATGGGCCAAACGTAGGCAAGTGGGACTCGTTCAGTTTGGGAACATGGTCAGTGTGGACTAGTTGAACTGAAGGGTCTGTTTCTGTGCTGTATGACCCTGTGACTCTGTGTTCCAATGCATTTTACATCCAATGAGGTACTTTTGAGGTACAAACACTTTCACAATGTTGAAAATGCAGCTGCCCATTTGAACACACTGAGCTTCTACATACATCCCTCTTATAATAATGATTTCTTATGATGATGTTGGTTTGCCGGATAAATAGTAACCAGGGCACCAAGGCGAATGACCTTAGTCTCCCTCAAAGGTGCAACGGAATGGTTTATATCCACCTGACAGGGCAGTTAAGGACTAAACTGTATACCTCATTCCTAAAGACATCCCTTCCAGCAATGTAGCGTTCCTGCAGTACTGCATTCGAATATCAGCTCAACTTTCTCAGTTTTGCAAATTGAACTCCAAAACATCTCATCCAATGGCTATATTACGGTCTACTAAGCTACTGCACAGATTAAAGCAGATTTGGCAATGCCCCAGTCCACATTTCTCTTCAAGGTATCTTCTGAATAATGAGAATAATTGCATTTTTAAGTGTATTTCCCGTTTCTGATCCTAATTGCCTGTCACCCAAATTAGTCAGTACTACAGCTAAGACACTAGCAACAGAGATGTGTAAGGAACACCACTTTTTATGACACGAACCTAGTACCTATTGATGAGGTTTAAAGTGAGATCAAATTCATCTCTCCAAGGGAGCTTCCCTTTGTAGGTGACATGACTAAATAGCAGGGAAACGTAGTGTTAGCAACTCGTAGGGGATTCAATTTAACACCTCACCAGGTACACCAGAGATACTCAGCTTCCCAGTGAAGCTACAAATGTAAAGATGTATCCAATACTCCTGAACTGTCACAGGTTACTTCTGGGTTCCACATTGAACATGGAAAGAAATCTTTCAAAGTTTTGTGTTTTATATAAACCCTTATCCGTCAATCTCAACTACCCACAACTGTAGGTGCACATTATTCTGTCAGCAAATGGTGATTGCAATGCGACAATCATTTCCTCTTTTTCATCCTGCTGTTTTAAAATATTAATGGCTGAGCACTAAATTCTTACTGCGAAACAATCTAAGCCTGTGTGGGGTTAATTAACTGTGAAATTCTAATTGCGATCACAATTGCAAGGCTATCATGTAAACCAGCATATAATTTAAGAGAATTATTTCCCTGTACATTCCCAGTGCAAAATCACTTGCTGATCAATGCAAATAAGGTCAGCTTGGCCTGTAAGTCAAATCTAGCCTTTCTGATCAGTCACTTTTCCCTTACAGAACTGTTGTTTGCCCCAGTCACAGCTGAGACAAACAAAGCACTTTCATTTCTACAGGAGTTCTACAATCGTAAAACATTCCTAAGTGCTTCATGACCATGTTAGGACATTTTTCAAGTGTAGCCTGTTATAATACAAGCAACACCGCAACCAATTTGCCCACAGCACGGTCCCATATATCCATAATGACCAGATACTCTCTTTTTCATAATATGGATTGTCAGATAATGTTAACCTGAACTCATTGGCGCTTCATGGGAATAGTGCCATTTACATCAACCTGAAAGGAGAACTGAGGGTCTCAGTTTGGTGACTTATTTTGAAAAACAACTCTCTTGAATGCTGTAGGTACCAGGGCAAAACATGGTTGAAGTAGCTTTACTGCCTACAGAAAACATAACTGAGACTTCTCTGAAACAGGGGCTTTTCCCCAACAGATTCCGAGTATTCATCTGGGAAAGGTCTTCATGTCAAAAATCCATGGAAAGACAATTCTTAGTTCTCTTTGTCAGAGTCAGCCATCTCTCACTGTGTGGAAGGCAGTGCTACACTGTCACTTGTTTATGACATGAATGCAAATAGCTCACATTGCTCAGAAATAGATCTGTTTCTGATATTCCCTCTTGGAATCATGGATAATGCAGCAGCCACTACCAGAGTTACTGACACTGATGTCATGGTGCAATGAAAGCGCAGGGAAATAGCAGAGCAGCAAATACAAGCCCAGAACCCACAACAGCAGGAGCATAACCCAGCTGGAGCTCCCCTCATGATGTGAAGGAGGCATAAGGAAACCCAGATTCTATTAGCATTAACATCAAGCAACCACAAGTCCAAACTTGGACATTGTGAATTGATCTACAGCTGGAGAAATTGGGCGTGACAGAAAATTGGCCAGACTCAATTAAGCAGCCAGCAGCTATTAGGTACAGATAGCAGCAGAAACCAAGGTCAAAGGCTCAAGGGGAACCAGCTTAAAGGTTGTGTAGTGGAGCAATTCTGATCAGACTTTCTGGCACCTTGACTTCCAGGCAGCGCCTGAGGTCATGCACTTTATACCTCCCAGCATGGCAATAGGGTGTTGTGCAAGTAGACCCAGGAGAACATCTACCCTGACCTGAGAAACCCACCTTTGTGGAAGAGAGCCAGCCCAACAGCAGTGAGAAAGGAGATTTCAATGGCCCAGCTTAAACATGTAGGTTATTAAAAAATCACACAACACCAGGTTATAGTCCACCAGGTTTATTTGGAAGCACTAGCTTTCGGAGTGGCACTCCTTCATCAGGTGGTTTGGGTACCACCACCTGATTAAGGAGCAGGACTCTGAAAGCTAGTGCTTCCAAATAAACCTGGTGGACTATAACCTGGTGTTTTGTGATTTTCAACTTTGTCCATCCCAGTCCAACACCGGCTCCTCCAAGTCATGTGGTTTGTTGCAGGGTAATATCCATTCTGAGAAAGATAGAGGTAGATCGAGAGTAAATATTGTGGGAATTTGGGAAATGCTCACGTGCTGTTTTTAATAAGGTGTATTTTGTCAATAAAATCGAGTTGAACCGCGAACTGAATTCTGCATCCATTTGGCTGCCTCAATGATGAGAGCACTTGGTAAAGAGCTTTTAATAAAGAAACTTGTCGAAGTGTCCAGAGCATGGACAACATTGTCGATGCCACCTCCTCCAGATGTACCACTTTGCCACCACAGTCTGAGGATAACCTGGGGCACAATGACAATGCCATCTGCTGGAACATGAGAGCTGAACTAATGGACTGGCTGCTTGGAAGGATCCACCAGGGACCCATGTGAGATCTCTGAATCCTCAACCCACTGATGTATCCAGTCTGTTACTAATGTCAGATCACAGCACTTCATCTCATTTCACTATGAGGAGGTCGGTGCTGTAGTCCACGCAGTCGACTTTGCAACAGAGCTGTCTCCCTCCATGTGCAGGGCACTTAAAGACTGATGTGATGTAAATAGTGGAATTTTAATCATATGAATTATTGTGAGTTTGGATTTCTGCTTTGTGAGTTAGTGAATCTTCTGTTTAACTGTTTAACAATTAACTTGTAGGTGTTTCTGCAACCATCGTGTCTTCTTTTAAAACCATTTGTGAGGCCAGGATTTAGAATTGGTGAGGAGGCGCTGGTGTTGGATTAGGATGGACCAAGTTAAAAATCACACCACACCAGGTTATAGTCCAATAGGGTTTATTTGGAAGTAATTGTATTTTGTGCAGTAACGATGGAATTTTATTTATTTCCAATTGTTTTGTGGCCCAGCAAGGCGAATAATGTGCCTTAAAATTCATTAGAGATTTCTGGAACTTTTTTTTATTAAGAGAAACTTCCATAGTCTTGAAAGGGAGATGTTTATTTTCAACTTTTACTTCGTTTTGAGCAGTCCTGTGTAGTCCTTGGAATACGATGGCTACATCAGCCGCTGCTAACGAGAAGGGATGGATATTAGTGAATCAGTTTATGGTGCTGATGGAGTTAGTTTTTGTGTTATGTTGAGCTCTGCCCAATCAGACCATATTATAACCTGTGGGAGGAGACAGTGAGTTCTCCACTCACCTTCACTGAGAGCAGGCACATTCTGTTCAGCTACAGAGAGGCCAAGTAATAATGCCTGACAATGTAAATGTACAAATTGTCATTTTGCAACAAACCATCTTGATAAACCAACTAAAAGAGACCCTCTTCTGTAAAGACTTTACAGTGATGTATCCTCCACGTCTGAGCGTTAGACATGCTGAAGACAAGAGTGTGGTGCTGGAAAAGCACAGCAGGTCAGGCTGCATCCGAGGAGCAGGAAAATCAACATTTCGGGCAAAGATTTTCCTGCTCCTCGGATGTTGCCTGACCTGCTGTGCTTTTCCAGCACCACACTCTTAAGTCTAATCTCCAGAATCTGCAGTCCTCACTTTCGCCTATGCCATAAACAAAGTTTAGACAAAGAATAATTTATGCCTCAAACAGCCTTTACCCTGGACCACACACTGGCAGAGGTAACAAATACCATGAGGTGCCAGTTGTGGCAATCTGTTCCATCAAAAGTAATGTGGTGATCCAATGGAAATTGGATTAATAAAGGGGAGGAAAAAGACAGAGCAATGAGGAAAGGGAAGGAGAGTGTAATTCATTCAAATGATTTTGAATTGTGTCATTTTATCATTCAGGAAATCTCTCAGCTTTTACTGACAGAAGATGCTGCAGCTTCAGTTGCCGCAATTCATTAAGATTACTGTGTCATCACCTCTGTAAATAGACCATGTTAGCTTTCCTGCTATAAGTCTCACCTTACTTCCAACTCCACCCCTTTAAGCGAGACAGTGATGTTAACAAACCTTTTAAACATATCCAGCACTTCTCCAAATTTAGAAAATGGCATTTTATCGCACGTTGTCATGTCATCTCAAAGTAATTTGTAATCAATTAGCTGCTCTTGAAATGAGTCTCTATTGTTAATGTTCACTACAGGCAATTACTCTGCCAACCCCCACAAAACCAATTAGGGGAATGGACCTCAAGGGTAGATTAGGAGCTGCTGCTGGATTTCAATACCTATCACAGCTTAAATTGCCATGTACTAGCAATTTACAGATATCAACATCAGTAAGTTTAATCAAAACAGCAACATCTGGAACACAATGAGCACAGGCTCATTCCTCAGATGAGGCGATTACGTTCCCCTCGGGTGAAATGGGGCAAAGGAAATCACAGGATCCCAGAAAGGATGCTGCAGGAAGTAGAGGCGTCAACAAATATTTGTGTTGTCGCCATGGAAGAAGCAGAGTGACCACAACTTTCCAGTAATGCAGCGTGTTTGACCTCTCCAATCGGCAACATCATCCCTCCTCCACTACCAATCACACACACCGGGAAAACTCTTCCAAATGGTATACTACAAATGCTCAGTGCACACACAGTCCTCTTTGCATGTCCAACCTGAGAACCCCATCAATAGATATAAAAATATTTAAGAGAGACACTGCAGATATTTAATTTTACTCAAAGATTGTAGATTCCTCTACCAGGACCAATGATGTTAATAGAAACCACAAGAGCCTTTAAATGGCAGTAGAAGCACAGTTGAAGAACAATTTAAAACAGCATGGGAAAGGGGTTACACAGATTCCTCTTTTGGAGAGCATACATATTAAAATAAAATAGAATCCAACTGTGCTGCAAAATTGTATGATTTGACTTTGATGAGAAAGGTAGCCAGCTCACAGACTGGACCCAGCCTACAGCTCAAGGCTTTCAAAGTGCTCTCCTAAAATGGTTTCATTTAGCACCTCCCTGTATGCTCACAGCATCCATTTCATACCTGATGGCATGTTTAGATTAAATTATTTACAGTGTGGAAACAGGCCCTTCGGCCCATCAAGTCCCCGCTGAAGCGCAACCCACCCATACCCCTACATTTACCCCTATACCTAACACTACGGGCAATTTAGCATGGCCAATTCACCTGGCCTGCACATCTTTGGACTGTGGGAAGAAACCGGAGCAACCGGAGGAAACCCACGCAGACACGGGGAGAACGTGCAAACTGTACACAGTCAGTCGCCTGAGGCGGGAATTGAACCCAGGTCTCTGGCACTGTGAGGCAGCAGTGCTAACCACTGTGCCACCGTGCCGCCCACATGTTGTCACCTCAGACAGAGCCTAAAGGCTATCAGTACTGCTGTATCACACAGTCAGTCGCCTGAGGCGGGAATTGAACCCAGGTCTCTGGCGCTGTGAGGCAGTAGTGCTAACCACTGTGCCACTGTGCCGCCCACATGTTGTCGCCTCAGACAGAGCCTAAAGGCTATCAGTACTGCTGTATCGACACACTCTTTTGCACAGCCACCTGCTCATCAGCTTTGATCTGTCTGTAGTGGGGAGACATCTTGAATGTACAGGGCATCTGTTTAATAGCTGGAGCTGCTCATACTGCAAACACACAGTACATTTATTCAACCAAACAGCCATTTTGGAAAGTGCAGGGTGAGGTGATGAAGGAGAGGGACAGTCCTTAGTCTAGTGAGGGGGATGTGCACTATTGATCAAGGTCCCAGCGTCAGGCACAGGCACACAGTCAAGGAGCTTGGCCACTGCCAGCCACCCACTTGGAGTGGTTACAGTGAGGGGATATGCCCAACTACAGTCTGGAGGATAGTGCTGAGCCGATCATCAAGGTTTAAAGGAAAATCAGAGGAATGTGTTGAGGAAGGAAAAGGAAGCTGAGAGGGAAACTCTAAGTACAAGGGGCATATGTGCAACAGCATCAAGGGCATGGCAGAGGCATCCCCATATCTGAGCTTATGATGGAGGGATGGTCATTGATGGTGCAGCTGAAGATGGTCGGGCCTAGGACACTACCCTGAGGAACTCCTGCAGAGATATCCCGGAGCCGAGGTAACTGACGTCCAACAACAACAACCATCTTCCTATGTGCCAGGCATGACTGCAACCAGTGAGTGTTTCTCCCGATTCCACCATCTACTGTGATGGGATTCGGAACCCAGACCATTACCTTGGTCTCTAGATTCAGGAATACCACTAGTCCATCACCTTCCTCAGTTGGAAGCAAATGTCCATGTTTCAACTAGGGTCATGGGGGAATAGATAAGATGTGGTTCCACTGCTTGGACCAGTCTGGAGGGGAGCACTCTCCAGTAAAGCCTGAACACTGTGTGCTATACCATCCCCCTGATGTGCTTTGCTCTGCACAACTGTAGCAGGCAAGGCTGCTTGGATCTTGCCTGACTGACTGCTTTTTCAGCACCACACTCTCGACTCTAAACTCCAGCATCTGCAGTCCTCACTTTCGCCTAGTGAGGTGATATGTTGGAAGGTAAGGGATTGAGAGAACTGTAGGAATCTCTCCTTGTCCATGACAGGGCTCCAGCTGCATCAGGCACTACAAAGCAGACAGAACCGCATTGACACTTGCTTATGCCCGAAACGTCGATTCTCCTGCTCCTTGGATGCTGCCTGACCTGCTGCGCTTTTCCAGCAACTCATTTTTCAGAACCGCATTGACACCCCAGTTCCAGTAGATGAGAGCTGGGTACAACAGGCAATTGTGGAATGTAGTATAGTCATTGTTCACGATGCCAGTATTTGGCTTGTAAAGAGGGAGGTGAGCTGTAGCCTCTACTTGTTTTGGTTGTGTTCACTTTTTCCAGCTGTAAATAAAAGCTCATGTTTGCAATTCTCCCATTGTTTGCCATACGAATAATGATGAGCTGCATGTCTCCAGTGGACACTGGGGATAGAGTACCGGTGACATAGAGACCATGTTTAGATGGGATGTAGCTAATTCAGAAGTGAAGAGTGTAGCCTGGTGAATGAATAGCGATGAGCATGAGAGAATGGGGCTGTACCTATTGTCAGCCATGCCCGCTATGTACGAGAGCAGTGTGGCTCTGTGGCTGCTGGAGAGGGACAACACTGGATTGTCGGGCCTTGCCTAAGTGCACAACCTTTCCAAAATGGCACAGACTCCAGTTATGCAGTGCTTTCAGCAAAAGGCTAGTGAGTGGTGAGTTTTTCTGGGAACAATGTATTGTGAAAGGTGGGGCTATTATTGATTGGGAGGTACGGCTGCCATTGGGGGGGTGGGGATAGTTAGTTAATGAGGCATATTTGGTGAGATATAGTGATAGATCTTGCTAGGCTTCACAGTGAGAAACCCTCCAACAAACTCAACTTATATTTCGCCAACAATACAACACTCAGATGCAGCTCTGAGTGTTTCACATCAGAAAGATGTCTGTATGTTATATATTCTTACCAGAATCAATATTAGATTTTTTAAAAAATCAACTCCATCTAACAAGTCCCAAAGGGGAACTGTGGTCACTCAAGTTTGGAATATGAGGTGGTCTTTGAACTCTGCTGACCATATTATGTAGAAACAGATACATTTCATTCTTAAGGAATGAGGACAGATTTGGCCTGAGCAGATTGGGCAGGAAGGCTCAGCGGTAAGACAAGGGATGAGCAGTGGCAGATGTATAAGGAGTTACTCAATTCCTCACAACTAAACTATATTTCAGAGAGGAAGAAAGATGGGAAGACAGGGGAAAGCATTCATGGCTCAACAAGGAGGTCAATGACCATACAAAGTCAAAAACTAACATATACCTTATTGCGAAGGCTTGTGGCAAGAAAACTAGCACAAAATATCAAAAAGATTAGCAAGTTCTTGAGCCAGGTACACTAACAACATTGATTAGATTACTTACAATGTGGAAACAGGCCCTTCGGCCCAACAAGTCCACACCGCCCCGCCGAAGCGCAACCCACCCATACCCCTACCCCTACATTTACATTTACCCCTTACCTAACACTACGGGCAATTTAGCATGGCCAATTCACCTGACCTGCACATCTTTGGACTGTGGGAGGAAACCAGAGCACCCGGAGGAAACCCACGCAGACACGGGGAGAACGTGCAAACTCCACACAGTCAGTCGCCTGAGGCGGGTATTGAACCCGGGTCTCTGGCGCTGTGAGGCAGCAGTGCTAACCACTGTGCCACCGTGCCGCCCATTGAAAAGGCATTTGGATAAATATGTGGATAGGAAAGGTTTAGAAGGATACGGGCCAAGTGCAGGGAAATGGGGTTAGCATAGATGGACATTTTGATCAGCATGGACCATTTGGGCAAAGGGTCTGTCTCCGTGCTGTAGGATTCTGACTCTATGACTCTGTGAAAATCATCTATCGGTATATAAAAGGGAAGAGAGTTGCTAAGGTGAATGTTGGTCCCTTGGAAGATGAAACCAGAGAGTTAATAGTGGGGAACACTGAAATGGCAGAGATGCTGAATAAAAATTTGCCTCAGTTTTCATGGTGGAGGATAATAGTACCATTCCTATTGGAACAGGCAGGTCATAGGCAATAGAAAAGGTAGAACTTAAAATGATGAACATCAATAAGGAAAAGGTACTCAACAAACTATTAGAACTGAGGGCAGACAAGTCTCCTAGACCTGATGGCCCACATCCAAGGGCATTAAAGGAAGTGGAGGTGGAAACAGTGGATCCTTTGGTTACAATATTCCAAAATTCCTGGACTCAGAAAAGGCTCCGTGGATTGGAAAAATGCTAATGTAACACCCTTAATCAAAAAGGGAGGGAGGCAATATATAGGAAATTACAGAACAATTACTTTAATATCTCTCTTTGGGAAAGTGTTAGAACCAATCATCAAGGAAAGTCAAAATGCTATCCATTAGAGTCAGCATGGCTTTATGAAGGGCAAATTATGTTTGACTAATTGGCTACTGTTCTTTGAAGATGTAACAAGAGACGTGGATCATGCAGATCCTGGAGATATAATATATCTGATCTTCCAGAAGGCATTTGATAAGATGCCACACAAAAGATTAATTCACAAGGGTGGATCATAAAGGATTTGGGGTAATTTATGAGCTTGGATCAGTGACTGGTTGATAGACAGAAGATGGAGTCAGGATAATTTTTTTTCTGGATGGTAAGAAGTAACTAGTGGGATGCTACAGGGTTCAGTTCTTGGGGCCCATCTATTTACGATCTACAATAACAACTTGGATACAGGGATAGAAGGCTCTATAGCCATGTTTGCAGATGACACAAAAATAGGTAGGATGGTAAGTTGTAATGAAGAAATAAGAACCTTACAAATGGATATAGATAGGTTAGGAGTGTGGGCCAAAATGTGGTAGATGGAGTTTAACGTGGATAAGTGTGAGATCATGGATTTTTGTCAAAAAATGGGAAAGCGACCTATTACCTAAATGGGGAGAGACTTCAGAGTTCTCTGCAGCAGAGGGATCTGAGTGTCCTCATTCATGAGTCGCAGGTAATAAAGAAAGCGAATGGAATCTTGGCCTTTATAACTAAAGGAATAGAATATAAAAGTAAGGAAGTATCGTTGCAACTATATAAGGTGTTGGTGAGACAGCATCTGGAGTATTGTGCACAGTTTTGGTCCCCTTATTTGAGGAAAGAAGTAATGGTATTGGAGGTAGTTCAGAGGAAGTTCACTAGATTGAGATGAGGGGTTTGTCGAAGAGAGATTGAATAATTTAGGCCTGTACTCTTTGGAATTTAGAAGAATGAGGGGAGGTCAAATTGAGTTATTCAAGATGATAAAAGGTGTGGATAAAATAGACATGGAGTGGATGCTTCCTCTTGTGGGTCATTCTAGGATGAGAGGTCATAGTCTCAGGATAAGGGGCAGCAAATTTAAAACAGAGTTGAGAGAAACTACTTCTCCCAAAGGATTGTGAATCTGTGGAATTCACTCCCCCAAAGGCAGTGGATGCTGGGACAGTGAGTAAACTTAAGGAGGCGTTTGATAGATTTTTAATTGGTAATGGGTTGAAGGGTTATGGGGAGAGAGCAGGGAAATGGGAATGAGGAGCCTATCAGCCATGATTGAATGGCAGAGCAGACTCAATGGGCAGAATGGCGTAATTATGCTCCTATATCTTATGAACTTATGAACTTAATAAACTTCCTTTCAAACAATTATCAAAGCCCACTAGGGGGACAGGAATCAGTTGTTTGTGATTGTCTGCCCTTTTTTTCCACTGATCGAAGGATTGAAGGTTAATTTTGCTTTCCACAAAGCCATTGAGCTGCATATTGATGCGTTACAATCTAATTTAGCAGACAGCTTACACCAATTGGAAAGAACACCCTTACATCTTCCTTTATATGAGCTTGGACAATAAACCAAAGTGAGACAGATTCCCAGGCTAATAGCAGTGGCAGATTCCTATCTCACTGTACCATTAGGAACATCAGAGTAGAAGTCAATAAGATGCATCTCTCATATATAACCTACACACATATAGTAAAGATTTATTGAGGAAATCTGTTTAGTTTCGGAAAATGCATTGTTTGATAAATTTGAGTCTCATATGCTGCTATCTACTAAAAGCAAGACAAATCCAACCCCAGCTAATTAGCTTTGCATCAGTTTACTCTTAATTGTTAGCGAAGTAATGGAAGGCTTCATTGACACAGCTATCAAGTGACCTTTTTTTAATTCATTCATGGGAAATGGGTGTCACTGGCTGGGCCAGCATTTATTTCCCAGCCGTAATTGCCCAGAGGGGAGGGAAGAGTCATCACATTGGTGTGCGTCTGGAGTCACAAGTAGGCCAGACCAGGTAAGGATGGCAGTTTCCTTCCCTAAAGGGCATTAGTGAACCAGATGGGTTTTTCCAACAATCAGCAATGGATTCATGGTGATCATTAGACTCTTAATTCTAGATTATTTTCTACTGAGTTCAATTTTCATCTTCTGTCGGAAGGGGATTCAAACCAATGTCTCCAGGATATTACCAGCGAGGAAGAACACTTCACCTTCTGTCATGGAACGCTACAACCATACGGCGTCAACATCAATTTCACTAGTTTCCAAATCTTCCCACACCCTACTCCATCCCAGATCCAACCCTCCAATTCAGCATTACCCTCTTGACCTGTCCTACCTCTCCACCTTCCTTCCCACCTATACGCTCCACCTTTCCCACCGACCTATCACAATTACCCCCACCTGCATTTGCCTATCGCCTTCCCATGTACCTTGCCCCCAGCTCCATCCCCACCCCCAGCCTGCTGCCCCTCCAATTATCTCTCAGCCCCCTTCCCCCTCCCCATTCCTGGTGAAGAGCTTATGCCTAAAACTTCAACTCTCTGATCTTCGGATGCTTCTTGACCTGTTGCACTTTTTGACTCTTTAGATTAACAGTCCATTGGTTAGACCATTAGGACTTTGTCTCCCCCTATCCAGAGAAAACCTTGTCACTGATGCTCAGGCTAGGGTCCACAGGGTCACTCAGCTCCCAGACTCTATTATAGTGTCACAATCTAGCCCTGAGTAAATTTTTGAGTGTTTCAATTCAAAAGCAGGTTGATGCTTGAAGGAATATAAAAGGTCAGTTTATTGTACAACTATTGCTGAACGTAAAACTAGTCGCTAAAATACAGCTACAAGGATTAAAGTTATTAAGCATAATATCATTGTAGGCCAGGCTTGCCTTGAAGATGATCGAGCTGAAGGGAAAAGACTGAAACTTAGTCTGATTTAACAGCTGCGATGACTTCTGCAGTCAAATTGTTGCTAATGGTACAATCAGTAAAACAGGTCCCAGGGCTAAGTGAAAGCTCTATAGTTTCACATTTATGGCACTGTGTATTATGGCTTTTAGTTACATAGTGGGTGTACCAACACCACACAGAGTCCAGTGATTCAAAAAAGTCCCTTCACCTTCTCAGGAGCAATTGACGTCTGGCAATAAATAATGACCTCTCTCTGCATCAAGCTGAGTTTTAACGTAAGGTGCACAGTCTGTCTGAGTGATGCCATCTATGAATTTTAAGCAATCTGCCTGTAGCTTATTTCGTATTTGGACCCAAGTTAGTAACTCTAATGGTTTGCACAGTCAAGATTTGGCATGTTACACCAAATGCAAATTCGTAAGAAAAGCACGACTGGTTTCCGCAGTCAGGAAAGGAAACGGTGTTGGATGAATATCTGGTCCGTAATAATTGACAGGAACTTCCTGAATGCAGTGAAATTCCTGCTCAGATGTCATAGGTTTGGTTGAGAATGGCAGACAACTGGCAGAAAAGTAGTGGATAGCCCATGTTACGGCAGTCATCAGGGAGATGTCCTGAGGGAATTCTCAGTGACTATTTAGTGTAAGTAAGGACCATCTGTTTTGGGAGATGGCAGATGTTATTCTGGAAAGCTCCATTTGATTTTGAACACTACATTTACTCAGGGCTAGATTTTTCCAATAGCAGTGCGCTGGTGAAGGAGTTTCATGGCCTGGTTCAAACCTCACTTACCCCCCGCCTCCCCCAACCCCATCCCAGCCACCAACCCCGGTTCTCCACTTTTAATTTTGTAACCGAGCTATTGTCCCAGGGAATTGTGTGGCCGGAGAGGTGAAAATGCTCATCACCGATGTGACCTTCCTGTTTGCAAGGTGCCATATTTAAATCACAGCCGCATGCTAATCCGAACCAGAAACCACATGGCAATCGGCGATGAATGAACCTGCTTGTTTTCGCTGAAGAGGAGTAAAAATGCACCCTGTTTCCAGGACGGGGATCTGGAGGTGCTGGTTGATGGGATGGTGGAGAGGAAGTGAGTCCTTTTCACTGCTAACTGCGTGAGGTGGGCCTCACCAACAGACCCAGTCAGTCCACAGAAAACTAGCAGCCCGGGTTTGTGCTGAGTCCCCTGTAAATAGAAACTCCCAACAGTGCAGCAAGAAAGTCAAGGATCTCCTGCCAATCCTCCATGGTAGACGTTATTATCTTTTCTCTGCTATCTGACACTCACAGGGTCATCACCTTACACGCTCGGAAAGCGATGTGACCATGTCGAATCTGGGAAGCAATAAAGTCTGTGTATGTTCAGAGAGCAAATTGACGCAGCCAGAGGATGGCAACCTGCAAGTCAGCTCGAAAGTGTTTGGACACAGTGAAGTCAAGCTGAGACCTGTAAGATGTGAATGTCTACATCAGCACTAAAGTATCCTCTGTAAGTGTATGTGATGTGTGTCTGCCCCTGCACAAAGCGTCCTGGCAGAAGCATGCAAATCTGGCATATCCATCAGCTCCAAAGTCCAGGGTCAAAGGACTGAAGTGGTGTGTGAGTTCAGGAGAGAATGCTGCCTAAGGACGGGCGAAAGAAAAAAAGCGTGAAAAAAGAGAGGGAGAAAAGAAAAGAAATGGACAGTGGATGAGCTCCAGCTGAGGGGTCCTACTCAACTGCCATCTGACTGTCAACGATTCTGTATTCCATCAGAGACTACACTTTGAAAGTACTTCATTGCATGTAAAACACTTTGAGACACCTGGTGGGTTGCAAAAAGCACTCTATAAATATGTCTTGTTTTTTCTTTTTACTTCAGACATTGACTAAAAATGTGTTTGAATTTTATACAATAGGGATCCTATGTCATTTTAAATTTCGAATGCAATTAGAAAACTTACATGCAATTAAGTTTTGACCTCATGTATTTTGCAACTATTTTTATTCATAGCACAACTGAAGAACGTAATTGTGACCAAATTTTAAGACAATATCGAACTGCGATATTTGTAAGTCTGAGGCATTCACTCTATTCTATGTAATTTAGCTCAGAGAGAGACAGGACACAATACTGAGGCTTTGGAGGTTACAGAATCTTTTGATCCAAAGGTACAATTTCTCAATTCTTTTGTTCAACTCCTGCAGGAATAACTTGATTTTGTCTCAGAGGATGTCAGAAACACGTATCGCAATCTACTTTTTATTTGCACTGAACAAAAACAAATATCCTTTATAAGACTGAACAAAAAAACATTGAACTAAAGTCAAGATAATCATATGAGAAAAGATATTGAATAACTGGAGTCAATGAAATTTTACAATGTGACCACACAGCGCAGTAAACCTATGATACCATTTTCCCCAGAGTTCTGATATTAAAGTTAAAATGAGAATTCAGGAGGCATGGAAGTGAAAGGATTTGAGTGTTGGGAAAACAATGCAAACATATCAATTTCAATTCTTGCTTAAGGGTGGCACAGCTGGTAGCTATTGAGGGCAAGACATGATCCAGCACAGGGCTCAGTGCAGCGGGGAGGATTAGATAACCCAGGAAAGAAGAAAATACCCCAATTATTTGGTATCCTGTGACTTCCGGTAGAAATTGCCCTTATGATTTAAGGTCAACACATGAATGGTCTCAGCTATGATGCCCTTCAATGGATCACTAACATGCCTGTGTACTTAAACTTTATGAACTTGATATCCAAATTGGATACAGCTAAGGATTGCACAAGGATGGAAACTGCAGCAATAATGATAATTCCTTAAGTACAGAGTGTACCAGAGGGTTGGCAAATTATAAAGAAGGATGGAAAAATCCATCCAGCAATACAGATCACTCAGGTTAACGGTATGGTGGGAAAATATTGAGCAACACTCATTCTAAAATGTAGAGAATCAGTAACACTTAAAAATAAGTGTGGATAAGTGTAGATTAGGAGAATTACTGAAAGCCAGCACTGGCTTGCAAAAGACAAACTCTGATTAACCAACTTAGTTGAGTCTTTCGATGAAGTTAAATAGAAGGTTGATGGTTGAAATGCAATTGATGTGGTTAGTATGGACTTCAAAAAGGAAGCCAATGGTAGACAGCAAAGGTGTCTGGAAATGGGGATGGGGGGAGGAGTCTAGTAGGGGGCGGAGTAATGGTGAACAATTCTTGGTCGGACTGGAGAAGATTTAGAGTGATATTCCTGAGTACCAACACTAAAACCATTACTTTTCAATTATATATCAATAATTAAGAAATTTTCAAAACTTTCAGAGTGACACAAAACTTTTAAGTGTTGAAGAGAATAATCACACAATCCCAAGAGGGCAGAAAGAGGCCATTCAGTCCATTAAGCACACACTAATCCTTGGGATAGCTCCCTCCCAGATGCTGCCCCCACCCTATCCCTACTGCCTCACATTTCCCATGGGTTAACCCACCTAGCCTGCAAACCTTCAGACACGATACACAATTTAGATCAAAATCCTGAAATTCCCTCCCTAAGGACATTGTGAATCAACCTACAGCAGGTGGATTGCAGCAGTGTAAGAAGGCAGTTCACCACCACCACCACCTTCTCAAGGGCAACTAGGACAGGCAATAAATGTTGGCCCAGCCAGTGATGCTCACATCCCACAAGTGAATTGAAAAAGTCAATGTGTAGGATTGTAGTACATCTTCACAAGATTCCACACCGAATTTGTATTCGAATTAAAATTGATAAATTTCCAATTTTAAACCTGCCTTTCTATGAGATAAATGTTACACTGTTTCCAATGGATGGTCAGCTGTGAGTACTGAAGCCTTCCCTTTCTCTGGCCTGCCCGGGATTCTCCATTTCAAACACTCACAGTAGGTCATTGAGTTTGCTGCTATCCAGCATAACAAGTTGTGTTCACATTATCCCACTATATTATTGTATTCTATTATTTTATGTGCTCAATCATTGATGCTGCTAGCTAACAGACAGTTCTATTTGATTAGTTACTAATTGTTTTTCAGTTTCTAATTTACTTTGATAGTTCTTTATGACTTTCTTCCTGATTCCAGGCAGAGACGGGATAACCCAAAACAGTTCAAAATATCAGCAAGGAAATCTGCATTAAGGGAATGGTTGTTAGGGATCAACTAAAATGATCTGTTGTGATCCCATGGATCCTTTTGCAAGGAGTTATTGGAGTAGACGAGCAGGTGTTGTAACCATACCTGTCAGATTTTAGTCAATTGAACAGGGTACAGGAATCCAATTACATGGTACACTACTTCCGTCTGCTCTGTGTTTAAATTATAAGATGGACATGTTTCCCAATGTGAAAATTACTGAAGGTTCTTCTTAAACCATGAGTGTTATCTACTCAAGAGCTGTAATATGTTAATCCATTTACCCATTCGCAGTTTTATTCACACTCGGTTCACTCAGTTCCAGTTTTTTTGTTAAGGAAACACGCTGAAGTTTGTTTTAAGGAATACCGTGCTTAACGTGTGAGGATTAATTTGTTCAGCTTTTGCAAAAGTCTGGCAGAGAGAGATGTGTCTGCATGGCAGCTGGTGGAATTTAATTTCAATTAATAAATCTGGAATCTACGACCATTTAACCAACATTGATGGATGTAAAAACTCATCTGGTACACTGTAACATCCTTTAGGAAGGATGGAAATCTGCTGTCCTGACCTACATGTGACTCCAGACCTACAACAATATGACTGATGTCTCACTGCCCTCTGAAATGGCCTAACAAGTCACTCATTTCAAAAACAATTCAAGGTGGACTGCAAATGTTAACTTCACCAGGGACACCCTCATCCCCTGACTGAATTGAATAAAATAAAATAAAATAGTCTTCCTATAAATGCATCCAAGACATAATAAGCTTTCTCAAGTAGTTAACCAGAGAATCATAAGCTGTTTCCGAACTGTGTAGATTGTCTAACACAAAAACAGACTGTGAAACAAACCAAAGAACTGTGGATGCTGTAAATCAGAAGTAAAAACAGAAATTGATTTTGATTTGATTGGATTTATTGTTGTCCAATGTACCTAAGTACAGTGAAAAGCTTTGTTTGCTAGCAGTACAGGCAGACCAAAGCAAACAAGGACATACAGATCATAGGGTGCTTAGACAGAGTGAGGCATACAGGTTACAGCTGCACAGGGGGTGTGCAAAGGAAGATTAATATTAACATGATAAACATTATTTGAAGTTAGAGAGTCCATTCATCAGTCTGATAAGGGCAGGGAAGGAACTGGTCTTGAACCTGTTAGTGCTTGTGTTCAAGCTTCTGTATCTTCTGCCTGATGGAAGAGGTTGTACGAGATCATGGCTGGAGTGGGAGGGGTCTTTGATGATGTTGGCAGCCTTTCCTCAGCAACGAGCAGCGTAAATGGAGTCCACAGATGGGAGGTTTGTTCCCATGATGGTCTGAGCTGTCCACACAACCTTCTGTAGTTTCATATGGTCCTGGACAGAGCAGTTGCTGTGGTGCATCTGTAAAAGTTGGTGTGGGTTCTTATTGACATGCCAAATTTCCTGAGTGGCCTGAGGGAGAAGAGGCGTTGTTGTGCCTTCTTGACCATTGTATCCATGTGATAAGTCCAGGACAAGGAATGGAAAAAACTCAGCAGATCTGTGGAGAGATAGCAGAATTAATAATTCAGGTCCTGTGACCTTTCTTCAGAACAAAAACAAAAGACCATTCAGCCCAAACCCTCCTCTTCTCATTATCTAATTCATTAGCATCTCCTTTTTTTCTTTCTCCCCTCCTCAGGAGCTTATCCAACTTCTCCTGAAATGCATCATGCTTTTGTCACAATAACTCTTCATAACTTCTTGCAAGTACCACATTCTAACTTTCCCAAACAATTCATTGTTGACCATTTCAAGATGTATCAATTTGCACTTGCTTACCTTTCCCGTTTCCCCCTGCCCAATGTATTGTCCCAAGGATGATGTTTGCTACGACATAAAGGGTTGACTCCAAGATAAAAACTGGTATCCAGCACAACCAGGTTCTAGGTTCTACAGTATCCATTAGCAACGTCATGCAAGGTCAGCTAATTCTGATGTTAATGAATAAGCACATGGCATGGGGTTTAAGACAAGAGTAGACTTGTATAACTGATTACGCTGTGAAATATGGCGAATAATCTAGTTCATTTGGGGACGAGCTCTTTTTTTGGATGATTCTGCCGGTAAGATTCACAGTCACGTTGACTAACCTCAGTATGATTGTTTCCATAAATTTCACCCAACTTAAAAAAGAAAGTTACTCCAGATACTGGAAATCAGAAACAAAAAAAGAAATTGCTGGGAAATCTCAGCAGGTCAGGCATCTGTGGAGACAGACAGCAGAGTGAATGTTTCAGTTCCAGTGACCCCTCTTCAGAACCTCTCCAAAACATTACCTCTTCTTTCTCTGTCCACAGACGTCACACCTGCTGAGTTTTTTCAGCAATTTCTGATTAGCTTCACCCATTATAAACAACCATAACCAAAAAGAGTTACTTCATGTCACTGCTCAGAACGTTTATCCAGTACTTTCACACCACCAAGATACCCCAGAAGGTGGCAATTCTCGATGGGCTGTGGGTCCACAAGAGAAATCTGCCTTTCAGCACCTCCCACAAGATGGACTTTGTTGCTGAACATTAGAGGCAGTTTGACTGCTGGAAGCATCACACATATCCTCCAACATCCATAGCAACTTTGCTACTACTGACACACCTAATTTGGCAATCAGCAAGGATCAAGTTCCATTCTCACTCATAAAGATTTGCATTTGTGGAGCCTCAGCCCGGAGATCGTGCTGTGAGGTGTAACCCTGAACTCCCATTCCCAGAATGAAGCGGCCTCGAGCAGACAGCACCAAGTTTGTCAATATATTTACTCACTGAACCATTGTCTATAGGGTTCTGGGACTGTGATTACATTCAGACTCCTACATGTAAGTTTCTGAGATGCAATACTGGACCCAGAATCAAAACGAATAAAAGATTACAGTAATTATTATAATCTACCACATACATGCCTCTAATTTCCTCTCTGTAAATATAATAACATTTATTTGTACATCCATGGTACTTAGAGCTAAAGTGTGAATAGTGCAACACCTGATACTGTTATTGAGCTGATATTCCTTCTATCACACTTAATTCGAACATCAGATATCAAACAAAATGCAACCCATCCACTTTGACATACATATAATTAGATCTAATTGATCTAGACTTCAATCATAGAATCTCCATCAGCCATTCAACCCATTCAATCCCCACTGACCATCCAAAGAAAATACCACCCAGATCCACCCTATTCTTGTGACCCTGCATTTCCCATGGGTAACCCACCTAGCCTGCACATTCCTAAACACTATGGACAATTTAGCATGGCCAATCCACCTAAACTGCACGTCTTTGGACTGTGGGAAGAAACCAGAGCAAACCCATGCTGACATGGGGACAATGTGCAAATTCACACTGACAATCATCCAAGGGTGGCATCGAACCCGGGTCTTTGGAGCTGTGAGGCAGCAGTGTTAATCACTGTGCCTACTGTGCCATGCCACTCACTGAATAAAATCAGACTTAAATAATTGACAATGTCCTAAAAGTGATTTACCCCCAAACAAACAGAAACGATCTAAGTCCAACCCGGAAATCAGAACCTTTGCACTGCCCTCTCCCTACTCCATTAATACAAAAGTAGTTTCCAGGTGATGCTTCATGTCAAAGACAATGTGTGGAAATAACTGCCCATTAGGATGGTCTACAGCCCGCTATTACACTGGCTTGACTTAATGTGTACACATTTCTCCCAGATGGCCAGACATTATGAGGTAATTGCGTTTCATGCAGCAGACATGATTAGACCATAAGACCATAAGACATAGGAGTGGAAGTAAGGCCATTCGGCCCATCGAGTCCACTCCGCCATTCAATCATGGCTGATGCGCATTTCAGCTCCACTTACCAGCGTTCTCCCCGTAGCCCTTAATTCCTCTAGACAACAAGAATCTATCAATCTCGGCCTTGAAGACATTTAGCGTCCCGGCTTCCACTGCACTCCGCGGCAATGAATTCCACAGGCCTACCACTCTCTGGCTGAAGAAATGTCTCCGCATGTCTGTTCTGAAATGACCCCCTCTAATTCTAAAGCTGTGCCCAAGGATTCTAGAATCCCCACCTAACAGAAACAAAAACCCAGCATCCACCCTTTTCAAGCCATGCATTCTATTGTAAGTTTGTATTGGATGTCCCCTCAATGTTCTAAACTCTAATGAATACAATCTCAGGATCCTCATCAGTTCATCATATGTTAGGCCTAGCATTTCAGGGGTCATCCGTTTGAATCTCCACTGGACATGCTCCAGTGCCAGTATGTCCTTCCTGAGGTGTGGGGACCAAAACTGGACAAAGTACTCCAAATGGGGCCTAACCAGAGCTTTATAAAGTCTTAGTAGTACATCTCTGCTTTTATATTCCAACTCTCTTGAGATAAGAGACAACATTGCATTCGCGTTCTTCATCACGGACTCAACCTGCATGTTTACCTTTAGAGAATCCTCGACTAGCACTCCCAGATCCCTTTGTGCTTTGGCTTTATTAATTTTCTCACCATTTAGAAAGTAGTCAATGCTTTTATTCTTTTTGCCAAAGTGCAAGACCTCGAACTTGCTCACGTTAAATTCCATCAGCCAAATCCTGGACCACTCTCCCAACCTGTCAAGATCCTTCTGCAGCCTCCCCACTTCCTCAGTACTACCTGCCTCTCCACCTAACTTCGTATCATCGGCAAACTTCGCGAGAATGCCCCCGGTTCCCTCATCCAAATCGTTAATATATAATGCGAACAGCTGTGGCCCCAGCACCGAACACTGCGGGACACCGCTCGTCAC
>NC_057729.1:5073515-5108675 GCF_004010195.1 Chiloscyllium plagiosum | reverse complement strand
TTATCCTTGCTTTTTACTGTATTCTCAGTCTGCCTCAATTTTAAATCCGCCTGGAAACATTCTATCCTGCTGCTTATCTTGCCATTTACTTCCATACTCCCTGTCGCTTTCACTTTCCTTCCCCCAACTCAGAAGTTTAAAGTCCTACTGACCATCCTATTTATCCTCTTCGCTAGAATATTGGTACCTGATCGGTTCAGGTGGAGACCGTCCCCACGGTACAGATCCCCCCTGTTCCAAAACTGATGCCAATTCCCCATGAAGTGGAATCCCTCTTTCCCACACCAATCCCTTAGCCACGTGTTTACTTGCCTAATTTTCTTGTCCCTATGCCAATTGGCACGTGGCTCGGGCAGTAATCCGGAGATTATGACCCTTGAGGACCTGTGCTTCAATTTCCTGCCTATTGCCCAAACAGGTCCTCCACCCTAGTCTTGCCTATGTTGTTGGTACCAACGTGGACCACAACAACTGGATCCTCCCCCTCCCGCTCCAATATCCTTTCAAGCCGGTCGGAGATGTCTCGCACCCTGGCACCGGGCAGGCAACACACCATGCGAGACTCCCGATCCAGCTTGCAAAGGATACTATCTGTCCCCCTAATTATAGAATCCCCTATAACCACACTGATGTCAGCAGCACTGGCTGAAGAATATAACAGTCCCGCCTGTTGGGTCCCTGAAGTGAATCATAAAGTGTGAATCATCATGGTCGAGAAATGAGCTTGCTTCTATTAGCTTTTAATATCTACAGCAGCAAAATCTGCTTCCTGTTGTTAAACTTTAGGCAACTGATATAGGAATGAGGGCAGAGTTGAAGAGATTATTTAATGCAGCAGGTTAGAGCTGCTGAAAGATGATGCATTCGAAACTCTCAATAAGGAATTGGACTGAAGAGAGAGAACGTGCACAGGGCTATGGAGAAAAGAAGAGAGGAGTGGCTCTACTTGGGTCTCAAGCAGCCAGCACAGGCAGTAATGGACTGAGGATATCGCTTGGCTAGTGGTGAGAAAGGTACTATCTCTGAGATCTTTCACGTATGACCATTCGTTCCGCACCACCGCACCCTGCCCTGCAGGGAATGGGGGGAGGTTTAAGGCTGTCATACTTATCCTGCTGAAATGTGCCTTTGCAAAGGAAGTCTGGGGAAACATGCAGTGGTTGTTTTTAGATTGGATGAGATTACATTACAGTGTGGAACAGGCCCTCCGGCCCAACAAGTCCACACCGACCCGCCGAAGTGCAACCCACCCATACCCCTACATTTACCCCTTACATAACACTACGGGCAATTTAGCACGGCCAATTCACCTGACCTGCACATCTTTGGACTGTGGGAGGAAACCGGAGCACCCGGAGGAAATCTACGCAGACACGGGGAGAATGTGCAAACTCCATACAGTCAGTCGCCTGAGGCACAGAGCTTCATTCCAAGCAGCTCTGTGACAAAGGACTTTGTGCTCTACGGTCTGCTCCCTGGGACGCACACCGAGACAAACATTGACTGCGCCTGGAGGTCCAACGACTCGGTGAATGAAGGCTCTTTGGTCTGCCTGATACTTGTTGGTCTTCCAGAGCAAGGAATCGACCCCAACTGAGTGTTGCAGCCTGGCACACTCCAAGGTTCAGGACTATGTGCTGACGGTCACGGTAAAACTTGGGGCAGCTACCGCTAAGGTGCAGGGAGGAAAGACCACCATCTGTGGTCTCTTTGCTAAAGTTAATGGAAGTTCTGTTCAGTTATCAGACCCTCCTCATGCCTCAATGTATGTAAATATAGTCTTGTTCAAGTAAGAGATGCTTTTGCTTTGTTGGGGTAGGATCAAACTACTGTACAGAACCGAAAAACATTAGTTACAATGTATATACTAGAGATTTTTTTAAGAATAAAGTGTATTTTTGAAATAAAAACATGGACTCTCCTTGTGAAACAACCCTGGCATCAACCTTCAGCGAGTAACATCAGTACAGTCCCACTCCTGATGAAGGGCTCTTGCCCGAAACGTCGACTCTTCTGCTCCTCGGATGCTGCCTGACCTGCTGTGCTTTTCCAGCACCTCACTCTCGACTCTGACTCTCAGCATCTGCAGTCCTTACTTTCTCCTAACAATTCCCATTGCCTATTGCCTTCCTCAACAATGGGCTTCTAGGAATACGATCAGTGAATCTGTTTTGCTTTTGTTAACTGCAAGCCCAAGTGTAATGAAATAAATTTACACTCTGGCCATGGTCGGTTTATTTAAAGACAGCAAATCACACCATACACTATAAAAGGCTCACACGAGAATTCACAGTAGGGATGGCAGAATCACTTCCTTATCTGCATCTCCCTAAATTAGACTGTGGCATCAGTAATAGCTCTGGCAAGGTCTTTCACATAAATGGTGATTACTAATATGGCCATTAATCCATGTCTAATCATTTCAGCCCATGTCCAGAAATAAACAGCGACCTTATTCAGCTCCTCAAGACTACTAAATATGAATCAGTAGACGGTTTCTGAATTGGAAATGCTCTGCAGCTGACTGTTGGAACAGAGAGTGTCTCGAATTCTATTACATTACTATTCAGTAATTACAAGGCACAGTAAATTTTTCATATGAATCAAGATTTTTTAACTGAGCTATAGTCTTCTCCATCAAGTGCAGCCTCTAGTTGTGCGTTATCTGTGGACCCACCAGTGTTTATTAAAGAGGAGAGTTCCTTATTGTGTGATTCAGTTTGCCTGTCCACACTTTATCATCATTCAACTTTTAACAAGTAGTATTGTAGAATTAAGAGTCTGATTTAAAGGAGGTCTCAATATGGTTTTGCCAAATCATAGACTCATCAAATCTTTACAGTGTGGAAGCAAACCATTTGGCCCATCGAGTCCACACCAACCTTCTGAAGAACATCCCACCCAGACCCACTCCCCCCTTACCCTATCCCTGTAATCCTGTATTTCCCATGATGAACCCACCTAATCTGCACGTCTCTGGCTACTATGGCCAATTTAGCGTGGCCAATCCACCTAGTCTGCACATCTTTGTGGGAGGAAATTGGAGCACCTGGAGGAAACCCATGCAGACACGGGGAGATTGTGCAAACTTCGCACAGACAGTCACTTGAGGGTGGAATCAAAACTGGGTCCCTGCCACTGAGAGACAGCAGTGCTAACCACTGAGCCAATGTACCGCTCAATTCCTAAACACATATGACTCTACATACTCCATCATTGCGATATTCACCAAAAACCCACATGCATTCACACTGGGTTGAAGCTGACCACAAATGGGCTGAGTGTTGTTTCCATTGGGTTTCATGGAGGGTTTTGATCGGTGAGTGTGACATATGTTCTTGCATTATCACCCGTAGAGCCACCTATCATGACCTCCTCGTCTGATGCTAGTCTGAATCTCCCATTCACTGTAGGCATATTGACACACTTCCTATCCTGATTCCTGGCAGTAGTTCCATCTTTAAAAAGCCTTTATGTACCCAGTCCAGAGCTTCCTTGCACGGTTCATTTGCCCCAGAATGGTAGAAAAACGTTTCGGCACAATGTTTTGAACACAGGATCCTGGACTTCCTAGTGCATGGGTTGGTGCAGAGAGGAATAAGCTCTTCCCTCTGGATTGGCAGAAGAGGCCATGACACCTGACCTTGCCAAGGTTGCCGTCTGGATCAGTGCAGTCTGAAAAGATGGAGGGTGCAAGGTAATGACACAAGAAGGTCAATGGTCATCTTGGCTCCACCTGGGTGAGTGGCACCATCTTCTTTATGCCACTTCACACTCACTCTATCTCTTCTACTGGACACACCTCCGACCAAAGCTCAGCCATGCTCACTGTCAGATACAATATCTTTCCCTCATTCTCTCTCACCCACCCAATTTCCACAGACGATTGAACCTGACCAGGATATTGCACTGGAAATCAAGCTCCATTACTCCCAAAGTTGTCACCAAACTTAAAGATTTGGTAATGAATGCAAAATTCCCCAATTTTTCCTGGCTTTTAGTCCCAGGTTGACAAATGTATGGACCAGATTTCTGTCCTTAACTATTTATTACAAGTAATTAGATTCTAAATACACCTAAACAACTCTGAACTGTTCGCATGGAGTCATAGAGATGTACAGCATGGAAACAGACTCATCAGTCTAACTTATCGATGCCGACCAGATATCCCAAATTAAACAAGTCCCATTTGCCAGCACCTGGCCCATATCCCTCTAAACCCTTTTTATTCATATTTCCATCCAGATGCCCTAAATGTTGTAACTGTACCAACCTCCACCACTTCCACTGGCAGCTCATTCCATGCACATACAACCCCCTGCATGAAAAAGTTGCCCCTTAGGTCCCTTTTAAATCTTTCCTCTCTCACCTTAAAGATATGCCCTCCAGTTCTGGACTCCCCCACCCCAGGGAAAAGACCTTGTCAATTTACCTTATCCATGCTCTTCATGATTTTACAAACCTCTGTAAAGTCATCCCTCTGCCTCCGACACTCCAGGGAAACAGCCCCAGCTTATTCAGCCTCTTCCTATAGCTCAAATCCTCCAACCTTGGCAACATCCTTGTAAATCTTTTCTGAACCCTTTCAAGTTTCACAACATCCTTCTAGTAGGAGGGAGACCAGACTTGCACACAATATTCCAAAAGTGGCCTAACCAATGTTCTACTGGTTAAAACTTTAACCCCTTTATTAACTCTCCCTTACACACACACAGGAAAAGAAAACATGGGTGTTATGGAAAACTGGGAAAGGAGTTCTGCTCACAGGATTTCCTGAGAAGGTTCTTGTGCTGATCTGAATACTGCCTCTCAGTCTTCCTTCTCTGGATGCTTTCACTGGTTTTCAGGAGGCATGGGGTGGCTGGTTCACACTCATAAAAGCCTCCGGCTTGTTCATTAAAAGTCACAGCGGCTGCTCAAGGAAGAGTAACCTGCTGTTTGTCAAGTTTGGATATGGGCAGGTGCTGCTTTGAAGATGTCTTCTTGTACTCTCCATTGTACTTGTTTCATTTGCCTATCACCGCAAATCACAAACTTTGAACCCACAGAATGTTAGAGTGCTCAATGGCCACTTTAGAATCATCTCCGATTATGTATTATAGTTGGTGCAGTTTCTCCTTAAGAGGCGAGTCACACCGGTGAGTCATCAGCCACCTTGCAAGCTTGTTCAGATGTGGTTTGGTTTCCGACAGAGTGCAGAGCTTCAGAATAAAACCCTCCCTGTCAAGTTACAGCAACGGCAGGATTGTTTGCTCTTTAGTTCTGACTGGAGCCTAGTAACTGCCCAGTACTGAATATCTCTCACGCTTGGGAAGCCCAGCAGGTGAGCCTGCTTAGGCCATAGGAGGGAAAGCACAGGGGGGCAATGTTGTTGCCTCCTTCATAAATGCTATGCTATGTCTGTAGTTTCTCATTCCTATGGATTGTGCACCCAGCTGCCATACCTACACCAGCTTTCCTGTCATCCTTTAATCAAATTCACCCATAGTTCTCGGTGAGGAACATCCTTCTGAGCAGGTGAGCGGGGGTGGGGTATGTCTGAAGCCAATTAATACTCCTCAGAATGTGGGATGAGGAGCTAATTTTACGACAGGAAACCTCCACCACACTTCAGATGCCACCTATGATTCTAGTCTTCCCATAATTCCAGGAATTTCTCCTGTTAACTGTTCATTGCTCTTCCCACATCTCTGTCACTACAATTGTACCCAAATAACCAACAAAAAAAATCCAAGTCCTGTTTTCTCTCCCAAGAACTCATTATCTACCTAATATATTCACTGCTCCTCACAACTCTATTCTGACTTACTTTTCAACCTTACAACTGATTGAGCCCCTTTTTGATAAGCCTCAGAATCTGCTGGAGAGGAAGTGCCTGGGTGTCCCCAATGGGCACATGGAAGCTGCTATAGAGATCCAGGCCCTGCCCCCTCAGGGTCTGCTGGAGAGGCTCCCAAATCTGTACTCCATTCACCAAACCACTGATCCTCAGGACCGAGGGCATGGAGACTCTAGGGGGTTGGAAAATGTCTGATGCTGGTGTTCATGGTTGAGGAGAGTGTGTCGACTGGTGACAACAGACTCCGTCCTGAGATGCTGTTTGATTTGATGCACTCCATTCACCAAACCACTGATCCTCAGGACCGAGGGCATGGAGACTCTAGGGGGTTGGAAAATGTCTAATGCTGGTGTTCATGGTTGAGGAGGGTGTGTCGACTGGTGACAACAGACTCCGTCCTGAGATGCTGTTTGATTTGATGCTCCTTGCAGCAAGCTACCATTGCCAGGTACCCACTTAGACTTCCATGTTGAGAATTCTCAGCGTCTTGTTTGTTGGTCACAGTTGGGAAGATGAGATGTCGAATGTTAAATGAGGCAAGTTGGCCCATTACAAGCTGTTTCACAAACTCTAATCCCTCACAATTGTCAACTTGCTGTTGCCTGGTGAGAAACCCACTAGTGGGTAAAAACAATGACTGCAGATGCTGGAAATCAGATTCTGGATTAGAGTGATGCTGGAAAAGCACAGCAGTTCAGGCAGCATCTGAGGAGCAGGAAAAAAGGTGATAGGTCAGGGAGGAGGGTGGAGTGGATAGGTGGAAAGGAAGATAGGCAGGTAGGACAAGTCATAGGGACAGTGCTGAGCTGGAAGTTTGGAACTGGGGTAAGGTGGGGGAAGGGGAAATGAGGAGTCTGTTTCAGGATATGGTTGAAGAGCTTCAGGGCAGAGGAAATGACCTGGGAGTTGCAGTGGGAGAGGGACTCCCTGAGATTCTTGTAGAGAGAGGAGGAAAACTTGTTCAAGGCAGGCGGCCTTGCAAGAGGATTCGCAGTAGGGTTAAAACCTCGTTGATAGAAACCCACTACACCATCCTGCCAAAGATGGAGCAAGATTTTCCTAAACGCCGAGATGGACCTTGTCAGAATTCTCCCACATATTGCACTGCAGCTCACATTGCTCAGCCCCTATAAATTAACTCTGTTTCCCTCTCTGTACTGATACTGCCAGATCATTCAGTTTCCATAGCACTTCCTGTTGTTATTTCAAGTTTCCAGCATCTCCAGTACTTTGCTTTTGCATGTATTGTATGGTGTCTCTGAATCTGTGAAATGGTTTCCATTAAGGCAAACAATAAACTCTAAGATGGAGGGCCAGGGAATTATATAAAAAGCACGTGTAGCTCTGTCCTGAGCAAAATTTCAAGTCCCTGGTTGTTTATTTGCCTTGGTTTTCTTTCAAAGACAACTTTCTATCAAGCACATGACCCAGGAGCTGTAAATACTGGCGGCATTTGTTCTACGTATGACCTGAGGTTCAATTGCCTCGTGCTATCGCATTTCAAAATCTTCTCCAACTCAACTTGACAGAATGTTAAAAATTCTCGCCAACCTTCTCTTTTTCAGACTCTGCAGTCGTGGTAGTAATAGAATGACAGTTATGCGCACACTCTTTTTGTTTTATATTTTACACAATGGATGTGGAACGACACATAGATAATGAGATGCATATTCTGACTTATTTTCTGTTGAGACTGGTACAGTTGAGAAAAGAAGCGAGTCAAAGAGTCAGAGCAGGCAGGGACAAAGCAAAGAACTAGGGAGGACTGATAAATTTAACTGCATTCATTTCAGTGCAAGAGGCCTAACAGGGAAGGCAGATGAGTTCAGGGCATGGTTAGGAACATGGGACTGGGATATCATAGCAATTACAGAAACATGGCTCAGGGATGGACAGGACTGGCAGCTTAACGTTCCAGGATACAAATGCTACAGGAAGGATAGGAAGGGAGGCAAAAGAGGAGGGGGAGAGGCATTTTTGATAAAGAATACCATTATAGCTGTACTGAGGGAGGATAATCCCGGGAATACATCCAGAGAAGTTATTTGGGTAGAACTGAGAAATAAGAAAGGGATGATCACCTTATTGGGATGGTATTATAGACCCCCTAATAGTCAGAGAGAAATTGAAAAACAGATTTGAAAGGAGATCTCAGTTATGTGTAATAGGGTGGTTATGCTAGGGGTTTTAACTTTCCAAACATTGGCTAGGACTACCACAGTGTTAAGGGTTTAGATGGAGAGGAATTTGTTAAGTGTGTACAAGAACATTTTCTGATTCAATATGTGGATGTACCTACTGGAGAAGGTGCAAAACTTGACCTACTCTTGGGAAATAAGACAGGGTGGGTGACTGAGGTGTCAGTGAGGGAGCACTTTGGGGTCAGTGACCATAATTCTATTCGTTTTAAAATAGTGATAGATAAAGATAGACCAGATCTAAAAGTTGAAGTTCTAAATTGGAGAAAGACCAATTTTGACAGTATTAGGCAAGAACTTTCAAAAACTGACTGGAGGCAGATGTTCACAGGTAAAGGGACGCCTGGAAAATGAGAAACCTTCAGAAGTGAGATAACGAGACTCCAGAGAAAGTAAATTGTTAGGGTGAAAGGAAAGGCTGGTAGGCATAGGGAATGCTGGACGCTAAAGAGTATAAAGGCAGTAGGGGTATACTTAAGAGGGAAACCAGGAGGGCAAAAAGGAGATATGAGATAGAGTTAAGGAAAATCCAAAGGGTTTTTACAAATACATTAAGGACAAAAGGGTAACTAGGGAGAGAATAGGGACCCTCAAAGTTCAACAAGGTGGCCTTTGTGTGGAGCCGCAAGAGATGGGGGAGATACTAAATGAGTATTTTGCATCACATAAAAGTGGATAAATCCACAGGACCTGATCAGGTGTACTCTAGAACTCTGCGGGAAACTAGGGGAGTGATTGCTGGGCCTCTTGCTGAGATATGTTTGTCATCGATAGTCACAGGTGAGGTGCCGAAAGACTGGAGGTTGGCTAACTTGGTGCCATTGTTTAAGAAGGGTGGTAAGGACAAGCGTATTTGGAAAGACAAGGACTGATTATGGATAGTCAACATGGCTTTGTAGCATGGGAAATCATGTCTCACAAACTTGATTGAGTTTTTTGAAGAAATAACAAAGAGGACTGATGAGGGCAGAGCAGTGGACATGATCTATATGGGCTTCACTAAGGTGTTCGACAAGGTTCCCCATGGGAGACTGATTAGCAAGGTTAGATCTCATGGAATATGGGGAGAACTAGCCATTTGGATACAAAACTGACTCAAAGGTAGAAGACAGAGGGTGGTGGTAGAGGGTTGTTTTTCAGACTGAAGTTTGTGACTGGTGAAGTTTCACAAGGATCAGTGCTGGGTCCACTACTTTTCATCATTTATATAAATTATTTGGTTGTGAGCATAAGAGGTACAGTTAGTAAGTTTGCAGATGACACCAAAATTTGAAGTGTTCAGATTACAACAGGATCTGGACCAGATGGGCCAATGGGCTGAGAAGTGGCAGATGGAGTTTAATTCAGATAAATGCGAGGTGCTGCATTTTGGGAAAGCAAATCTTAGCAGGACTCATACACTTAATGGTGAGGTCCCAGGGAGTGTTGCTGAACAAAGAAACCTTGGAGTGCAGGTTCGTAGCTCCTCGAAAGTGGAATCACAGGTAGTTAGGATAGTGAAGAAGGCATTTGATATGCTTTCCTTTATTGGTCAGAGTATTGAGTACAGGAGTTGGGAGGTCATGTTGCGGCTATACAGGACATTGGTTAGGCCACTTTTGGAATATTGCGTGTAATCCTGGTCTCCCTCCTATAGGAAGGATGTTGTGAAACTTGAAAGGATTCAGAAAATATTTACAACGATTTTGTCAGGGTTAGGGGATTTGAGCTATAGGGAGATGTTGAATAGACTGGGGCTGTTTTCCCTGGAGCGTCAGAGGCTGAGGGGTGACCTTATAGAGGTTTATAAAATCATGAGGGACATGGATAGGGTAAATAGACAAAGTCTCTCCCCTGGGGTTGGGGAGTCCAGAACTAGAGGGCATAGGTTTAGAGTGAAAGGGAAAAGATATAAGAGACCTAAAAGGCAACTTTTTCACACAGTGGGTGGTACATGTATGGAATGAGCTGCCAGAAGTGGTGGAGGCAAGTACAATTGCAACATTTAAGAGGCATTTGGATGGGTATATGAATAGGAAGGGTTTGGAGGGATATCGGCTAGGTGCTGGCAGGTGGGACTAGATTGGTTGGGATATCTAGTCGGCGTGGATGAGTTGGACCGAAGGGTCTGTTTCCGTGCTGTACATCTCTATGACTCTATGACTCCATCTCTGTGGGCCTTATTCAAGAGTGGCTCAAATATGGAGTTTGCTGCCAAATGAAGTAGTTAAGGTGAATCACACAGAAACAACTCAGGATAAGACTGGATGAGTAAATGAAAGAGAAAAGAATAGAAGTTTATACTGATAGGATTAGATGAAGTTGCACAGGAGGAGGCTGGAATATTAAATTTAATTGGAACAGTGTCTCAAAAGAATGTGTGCAACTCAGTTTTTCAGTGAAATGTTTTTACTATTGGCATTCTTTATCAATTGCTTGAACATTGTTTTGTGTATGTCAGCTGGCACATATGACACCATCTCCACTTCATCACTGAACTGCCCAGACAGCAAAAGATAGTTATTTCCCTTCAGTGCACTGTTGAAGCAATGGGCTCTGTAGTACATAATGGTGCAGCCTGTGCCCACACTCCAGGAACTGCTGCTTTCCTCTGAGTCTGGATAAATACCTTACCTCCTGAAAACATCTAGACACAGATTTTTTACAGTGTTGGGAAACCATTTAAAATGGCAGGTGGGTCCCAGATATGGAAGCACTACACCCAATTCTGACAGATCTTGTTTTTGCCAAAAGGGAATAGGGGATGGAGCAGGATTCAGACAGGGATGAAACTGAAACTCAACACAGTCATTTTAGTCTAGTTGGAGAATCAGGCTGAGTGCAGCGACAATGCAACAAGCAACGATAAATCATCAGTGAGTGCTGTCAATATGCCTCCAAATGTTGGTGCAGAGTAGGGTACAACATTAAACAAGAAGTTAGAGCTGCATTTAATGAGGTGCTAGAGTAGTCGTAAGTGACTTGAATCTACATATATACTAAGGACCCCATAAGTATAACCTTCCATGCATTGATTCTGTTTACACTTCTCACTGCCTCAGAAAGGCAGCCAACATCATCAAAGACCCCTAGCATCCCAATTATAATCACTTCCAACCTCTTCCGTCAGGCTAAAGATACAAAAGATACACATACCAACAGATTCAAGAACAGCTTCTTCCCCGCTGTTAGTAGCCTTCTGAATGGACCTCCCAAATTTTAAGTTTAAATGTTGACCTAACTGTTGGTGCACCTTCATTTCAGCTGTCACATTGCATTCCTCGCTCTGTTCTTGAACCCTAATGCACTTTGTATGGTATGATCTGCACGTACTGCATGAAAAACAAAAGTTTTCACTATACCTAGGTGCACGTGACAATAATAAACCAAATCAAAAATAATGGCAAGTGAATTCCTGAATTGTGCACAAGAATTTTTTTAGACATTACATTGAGGAACAAACTAAGTACCAGGTTTGGTATAGTGTGATCAGAAGAGTTCTTTAATAATACTGTTGTGTAAGCTCGTTAGGGAAGAGGGATCATAGCGTGTAGATTTCACAAAAACATGAAGTGGTTTAATCAGAAGCTGGGATCTTAAATCTAAACAAAGAAAATGACAAAAGTATGATGCATGTGTTGGCTATAATAGATGTGCAACAGTGTGTAGATGATGGCTAATATTTAAGGAATGAATGTATGCATTATAAATTATATATTCCTTTCTGGTGCAAATGTACGACACAAAAAGTGACTAAACAATGGCTAGTAAAATATGATAAGGATACTATTAATTCCAAAGAGGAGTCGCATTATGTTGCTAAGGTTCAGCAAATGAAGAGCAAGCAATTGATTAAGACCAGAAACAATAGAATATGAGAATAATTGTGCAAGGAACAAAAAAATTGAACTGCTAGTGCTTCTTGAAGCATGTAGAAGGAAAGAAAGGTGAGCAAAGATAAATGTGGGCCCTTTACTGAGTGAAGCAAGAGAATTAATAATGAAGAGCAAGGAAATGGCGGAGGAATCGACTGTTCTGTTTTCACAGAAAAAGACAAAACTAGCTTCCCAGAAATGCGAGTGATGAAATGGGTCAATTGTGGAAGAGGAATTGAAGGAAATTAATGTCATTTCAAAAAATGTGCTGGGGAAATTAGTGGAACTGAATGCTGATAATTCTCTAAGGCCTGATAATCTACATCCTTTGGTACTAAAGGAGGTGCCCGTGGAAAAAGTGGATGCATCGTTTATCATGTTCCAAAATTCCACGAATTCTGGAACAGTTCCACCAGACTGAAGGGTGGAGAATGAAGGCCCTTATTGAAAAAAGGAAGTAGGAAAAATCCTCATTGTCTTAACATCCATCAGAGAGAAAATTCTGGAATTTATTATGGAGCACACACAGAAAATATCAACAGGATTAGACTAAGTCAACATGGATTTATGAAAAGGAAATCATGTTTGACATAGATACTGGGGTTTTCTGAAAATGTCACTAGTAAAATAGATAAGCAAGAACCAGTCATGTACTTGGATTTTCAGAAAGCGTTTGATAAAGTCCCACACACCATGTTGAGGCAAACAAGATTGGTGAGCAGAAAGTAAACAGAAAATAGGTATAAAAGGCCTTTTACTGAGTGGAAGGCACTGTCTAACAGGGTACTACAGGAATCATTGCTTGGGCCCCAGCTGGTCACAATATATATCAATGATTTGGACGGGGGAAATAAATGTAATATTTAGAGGTTTCTTGACAATACAAATCAGGAGAACTTGTGAGTGATGAGAAGCAAATATAAAGGCTAGAAGGCAATTTAGGTATTTTTAGTCAGGCCAAGTCACTGAATATATTTAAGAAAGAAACAGAAAGCTTTCAAATACTAGAGGCATTGCAGGGGAGAGATTGAAGATAAAAGATCGACCATGATCATATTGAATTGCACAGCAAGCCTGATGGCCCATGATGTCTCTGCCCCATAGTGTGAAGCTAACGCTGAAGATAAGTGGCACAAAAATGGGAGACCACCCTTTTTGAAGAAATAAGCAACTTCTTCTTCAGGTTCACTTGTTCTTGGTCCTCCTTCTTGGCGGCAAGGTTACATCTGCTTTCCAGTGGTTTCCCCAGTCACCAAATCGAATCTAGTAAATCACTTCCAAATTTCCAGTTGGCTACTGAGCCCATTTCTTCATTGAATAAAAATGGCTGCCATGTGAACTCATTCAGATTCCAGCAGATGGTAAACATGACTCCCTCTCTCAGTAGTCCTTCTTTCCATCTCAATCAACAGTGTCTGCTGCTACACAAGGCTTTCTGCCAAGAAAGCTCTGCTGGATTGTTTCAATCCTCACTTTCTTCAGTAGCAGGTTTATTAATAAAACAGCTCACTCATGACTCTGTGTTAGACTGGTACATGAGATTGATAACTATCCACATTGGAGCTACATAAAACAGGTCATAAAAAGAGCTTTTCTGGATCAGTTCTTGAGAGCGGTTACTTTGCAAAATCACACAATTAGGAATGTGATGACGAGGATGAGATAATGATATTAGTTTGTTACGCTCCACTGTGCTACCTCTGTGAAGTGTTTCAAGGATTTGCAGAGTAGCAATGATTGCTGACAGATATGTTCATAAGTTGATCCTTTGACAGCACCTTCAGAACCCAAGACTCCCAACATATCACAGAAGAAGGGCAATGGGAACACCATCAGCCCCAAGTTTCTCTACAAGCCACACATTTTCTTTACTTGAATATATATTTACAAAGTCCCTTCAGTATCATCACGTCAAAGCTCAAATACTCATTTCTGAAAGTTGTATGGGAGCATCATAACCAGATGGCCTCCTAAGGATCAAGAGCACGATTCACCACCACATTCCCAAGGAGATATAGGCAATAAATACGAACCTTGCCAATGGTACATGGAGTCAAAAATAATTGTAGCTGTCAATCATCTATTTGACCAGTTAGTTATCACACAACCTGAGCCAAGCACTGATTAACTTTCCAATTTTCACTCAATATTAGGAAACAGTTATAAGAAAAACTTTTAGACAAAAATATAAATAGAAATAGAAATAGAACTGAGGAAGTGTCTCTTGACCTAAACCGTTAACTCTGATATCTCTCCACGAATGGTGCCAGACCTGCTGAGCTTTTCCAGCAATTTCTATTTTTGCCTCTGATTTACAGCATGCACAGTTCTTTTGGGTTTTATATAAAAAAAAACTTAACTGTGCCTGCGTATTTTCCATGGAATTTCAACTTTCAGTACAGCAGTCTGTCTGAAACGTTCAGATGCTCAGAATGACAAAGACTAATAAGGACTGATGCCTGATTCCAAATTGTTTTCATTTATTTGTCCTCCCCTCACTGCACTCCACATTAATTCAATACCAAATAATTGAACTTCTTTTTCTCCCCCTTCATCAATTTTTTTCTCTCTCTCTCTCTCTGATTTGTTTTATCACAGAGTTGCAGCCAGGGAACAGGGCAACAATAGAAATAAAAATTACTATAGCAACCAAGTCATCCAAAGAAGAGTACATAGAAAAATGTATTCCAAGCTAGCTTCCCTCCACAATCACTTAAAATTAAAATATAATCTGGTATTAGGCACATCCTGAATTGCATTTGTAATAAATATATGCATTGCTTTCCTTTCAATTGCAGTGACTGTTTTTCTTGGAGGTGGTAAAGGCTTCTACTGTTGGTAGACTATGATGAGACCATGTAGAAGCTTGGCTTATTTGTGTGTTTTTCTTTACCTGCTATTATAAACGGGCATAAATCTTTCAGGAAATAACAGCAGAAACATAATTACTTTAAAATAGCATTTCGTCCCTGGGGCTATGTAGAGTGGCATAGCTTTATCCTTTTTTTATTCAAATGTCAGCGATATACTCTACTGGGAGGCACTCATTACCCTCGAGGGAATGACTCCTGAAGCAAAAAGTCTCTATCAGACAGTACCTACATGGATCTTGAATACTGCCTCATCAGCATCTTTTTATTTATGAATATGTAAACTGACTAGAACTGACTGTCATTCAATTCAGCACAGCTATGTCTGATTCCTCACTGTAATCCATCTTCAATTTTATAAGAAGTAAATTAACTCCCTGTGATGTACTCTTTGGCCTTGCTGGTAATAGGATGTTGCTTTCACCAATGCTGTATTTTTCTTATTGTTGTGAAAAAACCCTTTTGTTGCTGAATCAACAGAAACAAATACCTGCCTCCATCAGTGTTGAAGCAGAGGGTCACTGCCTGGTGTATGTATCTGCATATATATGGTTTATTTAAAAACTCTAGAGTTAATTCATCATGTACTGTAAAGCACAAAAAGCATAGTTTGTTTAGAAATGTAATTTTCTTGTCACTCAATAGTGTGCTGAACGTCTCCTCACAGCCACATTCCCTGAACAGCAAGTTTGCATGAAAACATCAGCAGGGTAGTAATACTTGTTGTAGACAATAAATATTGTGAAATAAGTCTGTTTCTCACCCCACCCACATCCTCCTACCCTATCTTCTGCATTAAAACAAACCATTTTCCTAGCTACCATCAGTTTTGAGGAATGGTCACTGGAGCCAAAATGTTAATTCTGATTTCTCTCCACAGATGCTGCCAGACCTGCTGAGCAGGTTTTCCAGCAATTTCTGTTTTTGTTCCCTCTTGTTTCTTAGAGTTACTCAGGGTCCGAATATGGTGACAAGTCCACCGTGTGCATTGAATTACACAATGCATTTGCGACAGTGCTGCTCCTCTGCCAAGGTTATGCTGTCCTTGGGTTTTTCTCAGAGGGGTCATAAAAGACACAGACTCCGAAAAATCTCAGGTTGAAGGGTTTTCAGGCCAGTTTGATTATAGCTAACAGATGCTGCCTCAGGCAAAAAACCTTTTAGTTTAAAAAAAATACAATGCAAGGGGAGTGGTCAGTTCTCCCAGCTCAGCTTTTCTCTGGTTTGCTCTGGCTATTCACTGAAAGCAGTCAGGAAGTTTTGAAGCTGCTGGACCCAAAGAGGCAGGTCCATGCTGGGTACTCTCTCTCTCTCTGACATCTCTCCTGTAAAACCTTGTGTTTGATTTTACTTTTTGTGCCAAGGGCTGTTTATGGGGATTGTTACAAGTATTCAGAACAGCATCCATTAAGTTGGGATGATCTGTTGAGTTTTCGGATAGGTTAAGTTATTCGATATTCTGTTTTTTGGGGGGATTTCATTCGATAATCTTGTAAATAAATTATGTTTTGTTTAAAACTAAGTGTTTGACCAACTGCATCTCTCCTAGAATATCTGCATTATACCTGCTTAAAACAACGAGCAAAGTTAGGGCCTGAGCTAACTTCTTGAAATGTTTTGAGGTGGTCTGGCCTGGTCCATAACACAGTTTCCATGCCACAAAGTGTTTGACAGCCTGTGACATACTTTTGAAGCACTGCTGCTGAAATGTAAAGAAAGCAAGCAACAATTATATCAACTGAATATAATGTTAAAATAGAGACAGGTACAGGGAGGTCTGGAGATTGTCATTCATAAAACTTTAAAGTTAGTTTAATAAATACAAACACAGAGACCAAAAGCAAAGCAGTCACACTAAATCTTTATAAATCACAGGTTAGATCACAGCTGGAATTTGATATCCTGGCTCAGGCATCACACTCAAGGCAGGATGTCAATCCTTGAATAGTAAATAGAAGAGATGTGTCAGAAAGATTCTACGAATTCAGTCAAGTGGGGAAACAGGAAAACTGGAGATTTCTTAGAAAAATAAAGGCAGAGGGGTAATTTAACAGAGGAGTTCAAAATTCTGGGAAGGCTTGACAGAGTCAATAAGGAAGAGCCATTTCTACCAGCAGAGAGGCCAATGACCAGAAGACACAGACTTAGGACAACTGACAAAAGGTGCCATGGCGACAGAGGAGAAGGTTGTTGTGCAGCGAGTTGTTCAGATCTGGAATGCAAGGCCTGAAAGGTTGACAGAAGCAAATCCATTAGTAACTTCCAAAAGGGAACTTGAAAAGTAACATTTGCAGATCTATGAGAAATGGGCTGTGAAGTAGAATTAATTAGGAAGCTCTTTGAAAGCACACAAAGATGTACAATGAACCAAATGGTCTCCTTTCGTACCACAGAATTATGTTATTCCATTTAAAATTAAAACAATGAGTGAAAGAAAGGTTAAAACTGATAAAGACCATGGAAGTTAAAAGCACAAAGTACAGCAAAGAAAAGAAAATTGAAGTGTGATATTTTTAAGCAACATTGGTTTGGACATCTAGTTGACTAATTTAAGAATAACATATTAATAATGCTGTTCCTGTGGTATTACTAACGGGAATGTTTACACCAGTATTATTGTGCCAACATGTACTCGAGGGCCAAGAGGCCTTTTTCTATGCTGTAGATCTCTATGTGAATTAAACTGAAGACAAGCAACATAGATCACGCTTTCTCTAACTTGTAACTGTTAACCTGAGGAGTTATGAGATCTTACATAGAAAGGGAGATGTAGCACTAATCAAAACTACTTTGATAAAAATAAGTTCTGTGGAGAATTAAACACTAAAAAGTTTACCATGGTTGCATTTCATGATCAAGCACTGTCTTCATGTCTCTCATTAGGTTGAGAAGAAACTACAAGCAGAATAAAGACTTTTTTTCCTGGTATTCCAGTCCTCAAATTCAGAGGTGGATGCTGTTTAACCACAGAATCTGACTCATGATGTATTGGGTGTTGTTTTAATATCAGAATGGCATTGTGACTATTGTGCCCACTGCAGTTCACAGCTCTTTTGGTGAGGGTATGAGCGTGAGTATTAAAGGAGAGTTTTGTAAGTGGCAGTGTATGCAGGGGGTGATGCCATCAGTTACTTGTGCCAATTCAATGCCAGCAGTGTCATTTTCCACATAACTGCTCCAGCTTCCTTAAAGAGGCCCAGCTTAATACATGCACAGCAGGATCATTGCCAACACCACCCCCTGCACCCCGAACATGATCTTCAACCATTTGTGATTCACTGTTGCCAACCAGGACTCATCCACTATTGAATGTCAGGCAAACTATCCAACAGCAGTGTGGCAATGGAGGAGTTGAGAGAGATGGTGGTGACATAGAACTGATTACAGGCAACTCCCTAGGAATGTACCAGTACTGATAAAAGGTTGCATAAGACTATTGTATTTCCTAGAGTGTCTATCACTACTTACAGAGGGCTCCCCTCGGTGAGTATGAGTGTTCACAGAAAGGTCCCAATTGTTTGTAGCCAGTTACAGTGAAAGATATGCCTCACTATTTACAAGATGTTCCAAAGTAAGTGAGGGAATCAATATTTGCAGGAGATCCCTGATCAATCAATTTGTGTAATCTTCCCAGTTCCTGAATGACAGGGACAATAGTAAGTCAGTGGGGGGAATGTGCCTGAGAAGCTTTTCTGTTTGGGTTCCCTTCTTATCACTTGACCGGGTACTGAGATGGGCATTGAAAATGGCACAAGGAGGTCCTTGCAGTGGCAAATGTTCACCCCTCTGTTGGGAGGGATGCTTAAATAAGTGGGGTGCTGTGGAGGTGTGCTCCATTGGTTAAAGAGCTGACTTTCAGAGAATAGTGGGAGAAATCACACTGGGGCTTTCTGACAGAAACCCTTCACAAAACGGTCATAAAATGGTTTTATATCGAATGAGATGTTAGGCTACTGCCTACATGATATGTTAACTTAAACCTTAAACACAGCCCCCAGTACTGTGAGTCAGCAGTTCCTTGAATGAGTGCTAGTTTAAAGTTTGTTTCCTGTGAGACTATTTTATTGCAGGCACAACATATAGTCTAAGGCGATGAACTTATTTAGTACTCTAAATTGTCTAAGATAATTCCTGGCTTTAAATTCAAAAGCAGACCCCTCTCTGGGAGTTGTGCCCAATAGCCATAACCATTCTATTTCAAATTTACAATGGAAAATGTCACATTCATTAATATGCTCCTGTTGCTAGGCAATTTCCAGCTATTGACTACAAATGCCATTACTGTCTGAGGTCATGTCAGATCTGAATTATTTCTCTCCCTAGGTTTTTCTTTTCTCTGGAGAAGTACAGTCTTGGGCTGGGGAGGGTTGGGGGTGGAGTGGGTTGTGGTGTTATAAAGCAGAAGTTGACCCCCACACCCCCCCAGAACTAAACCTGAATCATCTAAAGGGAAATGCCTTATCCTATACTCTGTTAAAAGGAGTGTGAGAAGGGGTAAAATCTATACTTACAGCAACTTCTAGTGGTCAAGTGAAAGAAATCCCTGACACTCACTTTACAATCAGCAGGTAACAATTTATTTATCCAACTCTAACAGTGAACAAATGAACTAAACTAGGAACGGACCAAACAACTCCCTTCTAACGACTAACTATGCACGAATAATGCAAGATTTTAATGGTATGCTGTTCCAATAAATATAAATCCCACTTATAGAACAAAACAGTAGAAATCAGTCCATCGAAGTTACAGCTAGGTTATGTATCTTCCGAAACTTTCAATGTCTTCGCTGATCCTTCTGTCAGGAATTTAGCTGGTGTGCGGTAGTACCATGATAAATAGATGGTGCTTGCTCCAACTGCTGAGAGCTGTCATTGCTTTGAAGATGTCGGTTAGCTCTGGGGCTGTGTCCAACTTCCCACTTCTTTTATATCCATGATGATATATCAAGTTCTTATAATAAAATTGGTCCTTTTTGTCAAAACTATCAGATTTAAATTCAGTAGGCTTTTTTTTTGGTAGCTAACGGCCTGATTTAAATTGATTGGCTAAATTGAAAACCTGCTGTCTTGACAAAACTGTTGCTCAGCCTTTCAACACACAATGTTTCAAATTGGCTACTCTCTGTACAATTGCAAACCCCCCAAGTTACTCACAGGCATCCCTTCTTAAATCTCTAAGTGCAGGAAAGAAAGCCCACCATCTTTTAAAGGGACCACGCACTTCTTTACCCATTTTACAATTTTACAAACACCAACTTTGCTATATTGATTCTGTTGGTAGTGGGGTTGGGGGATGGAGTGGGTTATGGTGTTATAAAGCAGAGATTGACCCTCACATCCCCCCAGAACTAAAACTGAACTAAATCAGCCATAGGCTGATCTGTCACATGTGGCCACAGCAACATGTGAATATTGGGCCACCCAATTATGGTATACAGCCATGGCAAGACCAGGTGAGACACTCACCATGGGATATTTCTAACAGATGTCCTCCTGATAACAGCAGTGTCAGATGGTGACAAAGTGGTTGAAATAACTCCTCAAAGGCCGGTATCCCATCACCAAGTCACCCTTTATTCACACGTGCATAGCACATGACACTGACCCAGCCAGCAGAGAGCTAGCTCTAGAGTGAGCACAATCCCTAACCTTTTGTTTATCTCTGTCAGCCAGGACTCCATGAATGGACCAGGTTAACAGCCCCAATCAGGGAATGCATATTCTATGAGGTCAGCTATGCTGGAAAAGCACAGCAGGTTAGGCAGCATCCAAGAAGCAGGAGAATCAACGTTTCGGGCATAAGCCCTTCATCAGGAATGGTTTGGGGCTGAAAGATAAATGAGAGGGGGTGTGGTTGAGGGGAGGTAGCTGGGAAAGCAATAGGTGGATGAAGGTAAGGGAGAAGGTGATAGGTCAGAGGGGCAGTAATGGACGGGTCCAGAGGGTGGTGTCAAGTTTGAAGCTTGGGACTGGGATAGTGTGGGGGAGGGGAAAGGAGGAAGCTGTTGAAATCCACATTGATCCCGTGTGGTTGCAGGGTCTCAAGGCGGAATATGAGGTGTTCCTCCTCCAGGCATTGGGTGGCAATGATTGGCGATGGACAAGGCCCAGGACCTGCATGTTCTTGACGGAGTGGGAGGGGGAGTTGAAGTGTTCAGCCACGGGGTGGTGGGTTTGGTGGGTGCAGGTCTCCCAGAGATGTTCTCTGAAATAATCTGCAAGAAAACGTCTGTCTCTTGGATGTAACAGAGACCACACCAGGTGCAACGGACGCAGTAGCTGACATTGGCAGAGGTACAGGTGAATTTCTGACGGATCAATCAGTCCAGTCTCCTGGTTTACTGCCTTGCGGCATGGTCCATATCATAGCCGCTGGTGGAATATAAATGTCATAAAGAAACTCAATCGGTAACATCTTTAATATATTTGTGGGTCAAGCATTCAAAGCTCTTGTTGGAAATAATTGCTCACATAAAAATGAAGCGTTGCTGTTACCTTGAGTGGCACTGTGAAAGGATGGATCCCCACCCTTTTCAATGGATACCAGAGGTATGTTACAGATACCAATTCACATTTGTACAAGATTTACCCAGGATGAAGGGACTTACACTGTAGTTTTCCCATTGCCTGGGAATTAATACAGATCGTGTGTATCTCATGCATTGACTGATTGTGTCGAATTACATACAGGCCAGGTCCTGTTCCAGAAGGTTGTGTGGTGTTGCTTGAGACATTCTTATTCACCAATGGCACTGTGCCTCACTAGACTGGAGTAAACAGCATTGAGAAGGATGGGCTTTTGGACACCTGTAAGTCTCCCGCATCCTGAGGGGACCTTTTGCCACAGCTTTTTCATGTCATGCCACTATGAGTCACTGCTCACCCTGCGTTTGTCGACGCTATTATTTCTCTGTATCGTTGTGATGCAGAACCTACAGTGACGACTTTTCCTGCTGAGATTGGATCCATCAGGAACATTCCCACAGAGCTGGTGTGGGCAATAGCAGACATGTATAACACAGGACATGTGACAATGTAAAAGAGTCCTGTGATAATTCCTGCTTCAGAGATGATTAGAGTTTATTTGTCAAGATGAATGACACAATCAGAATTATGCCCAGTATGTAATTCTACGTAGTTAGTCAATGCATGATGTACACACAATGAATTGTATAATTTCCAGGCAATGGGAAAATTATAGTGTAAGTCCCTTCATCCTGGATATATCTTGTACAAATGAGAATTGGTATCCCTAACACACCTCTGATATCCATTAAAAGCTCGTTACATACCATTGCTCTCTTCCTGAGACCGTTCTTAGATGTGATAACTATCAAAGGATGAGGGATACCACAGGAAAATGTCATTGAGATGGCAGATCAATCATGATCTGGTTGAATTATGGATCAGGCTTGATGGGCTGAATGGCCTATTCCTGCTCCTACTTGCCATGTTCCCATCCCATTCGTACTGATCTGAGGAGATGTGTTGCTTTTCTCAGTCAATCCTGATGCAAGAGTTCACTATGTTGCAAAGTCATATTGCGCAATGCTCAACATACTGCAATTACCCATGAATCCCTGTATATGATGTAGCCTGTGGGCTGTCAAGGCAATGGAAGCACATTTTTACCATGTTGCTGATCTGTTTGATGATGCCTTTACTGTAAATGTGGGCTCCATTGGAGAGCATTTATGTCATTCTGTCAGGATGCCTCAAAATCATTCATCAGGCTCAAAGGAGATATCAGGTTCTTTTCCATGAAGGAGGCTCTTGCAGGTTAGGGTGGATCTTCTCCTGCTTCCTGTAAGGTTGCCACACTGTTTTCTAGCACAAGTCTTGCTGCAAACCTTCCCTGTGAGTCTTCTCTGAAACAATTGCTTCCAGATGCATGTTTTTATCTCCCCTCACCTAAACCTTCCTGAATGTTCTGTGGCCTTTGTCCAATGGGTTCATGAGCTGAGTTCAAATCATCCAATGGGGTCCATTGGATGATTTCCCTGTTGCCATTCCTGGAGGTGCAAAGTGAATATACTCAGGCAGTCAAAGTGCCAGAAAATCTGACTTCTCCAACACACAATGGCATCTGAATGTAGTCGGTTCCCCCTGAACCTTTGTAACCTCTTTGATCTTGATTTCCTCTGATGTCTGAAGCCAATAGCTGCTGTTTAATTGAGTTTGGCCAATTTCCTATCAGGTCTGATTTCTCTACTGAGGGTCAATTTAGTCCATTGAAGTTTGGTCCTCTGGTCACTTGACCACATATCATTTACCACCCAGGATCGACTTGTTCATTTGGGTAATCACCTTGCAGATGTTAAGCTGTAAACTCTGTAAAATACCTGAATCCTGAGGGTTCCCAGGTAAATGAGCATAGTCCTGCAAGATACTTCACATGTGGTTGCAGACCAGTTGGATGTTTATAGAGTGCAACTCCTTGTGGTTTATTTATGCCATTGGCTTTTTTCACGGAGACTTAATGCATGCTGTCAGTTACTACACAAGATCACTAAATAACACTGTCTCAGTACACATGACAAAATTTAAAATAACCGAGCTGATGCAGGAGAGAAGGATTCACGTTTTTGGATCATTGGAATCTCCTCTGGGTCGAAGTGTATAAGAAGGACAGACAGCACCTGAATTGGAAGGGTCGCATATATGAGCAGGGAGATTTGCTAGAGCTGCTCAGGAGGATTTAGACTAGTAAAGATATGGGGAGGTGGGATCCAGGGAGATAGTGAGGAAAGGGATCAGTCTAAGACTGGCGTAGTTGGTAAAAGGATCATGTCAAATAGTCAGCGCAGGCAGGAACAAAGCAGAGAATGAAGTAGGACTTATACATTAAACTGCATTTATTTCAATGCAAGAGGTCTAACAGAGAATGTAAATGAACTCAGGGCATGGTTGGAAATATGGGATTGGGATATCATAGCAATTACAGAGACATGGCTTGGAGAGATGGGACTGACAATTTAATGTTCCAGGATATAGATGCTATAGGAAGGATAGAAAGAGGGGCAAGAAATGAGGGGGAGTGGTGTTTTGGATTAGGGATAACATTACAGCTGTACATAAGGAGGATATTCCTGGGAGTATATCCAGGGAGGATATCTGGGTGGAACTGAGAAAGAAAAAAGATCACCTCATTAGGATTGTACCGTAGATCCCCTAATAGTCAGCAAGAAATTAAGAAAAATGATCATAAGGCGATCTCAGTTATGTGGAAAAATAATAGGGTGGTAATGGTAGGGGATTTTAACTTTCCAAACATAGACTGAGACTGCCATAGTGTTAAGTGTTTAGAGGGAGAGGAATTTGTTACTTTCTGATTCAGTTTGTGGATGTACCTAGTAGAGAAGGTGCAAAACTTGACCTACTCTTGGGAAATAAGTCAGGGCGAGTGACTGAGGTGTCAGTGGCGGCACACTTTGAGGCCATAATTCTATTAGTTTTAAAATAGTGATGGAAACAGATAGACCGGATCAAAAAGTTAAAAATCTAAATTTGAGGAAGGCCAATTTTGAAGTTTTGGCAAGAACTTTCAAAAGTCGATTGGGGGTGGAAAATGGGAAGCCTTCAAAAATGAGATAACGAGAGTCCAGAGACAATATATTCCTGTTAGAGTAAAAGGCAAGGCTGGTCGGTGTAGGGAATGCGGGATGATGAGAGAAATTGAGGTTTTGGTTAAGAAAAAGAAGGAAGCATATATCAGGCATGGATAACAGGGATTGAATGAATCCTTTTAAGTGTATAAAGGCAGTGGAAATCAGGAGGGAAAAAAGGTGACATGAGATAGCTTTGGCAAATAGGGTTAAGGAGAATCCAAAGGGATTTTACAAATACATTAAGGACAAAAGGGTAACTAGGGAGAGAATAGGGCCCCTCAAAGATCAGCAAGGCCGTCTATGTGTGGAGCCATGTGGAGATGGGGAAGATACTAAATGAGTAATTTGCATCAGTGTTTACTGTGGAGAAGGACCTGGAAGATATAGAATGTGAGGAAATAGATGGTGACATCTTGAAAAATGTCCATATTACAGAGGAGGAAGTGCTGGATGTCTTGAAATGCATAAAAGTTAATAAATCCCTAGGACCTGATCAGGTGTACCCTAGAGTTTTGTGGGAAGCTAGGGAAGTGATGGCTGGGTCCTTTGCTGAGATATTTGTATCATCAATAGCAACAGGTGAGTTGCCAGAAGACTGGAAGTTGGCTAATGTGGTGCCACTGTTTGAGAAAGGTGGTAAGGACAAGCAAAGGGAACTATAGACCAGTGAGCCTGACATCAGTGGTGGACAAGTTGTTGGAGGGGATCCTGACTAAATAGGATTTACATATATTTGGCGAAAGTGAGGACTGCAGATGCTGGAAATCAGAGACTAGATTAGAGTGGTGCTGGAAAAGCACAGCAGGTGAGGCAGCATCCGAGGAGCAGGAAAACCGACGTTTCGGGCAAAAGCCCTTCATCAGAGATAAATGGCTCCACCCGGAGGATCCCTGCCTTCATTCCTGATGAAGGACTTTTGCCCGAAACATCGATTTTCCTGCTCCTCGGATGCTGCCTCACCTGCTGTGCTTTACCAGCCCCACTCTAATCTTTACATATATTTGGAAAGGCAAGGACAGATTAGGGATAGTCCACATGGTTTTGTGCATGTGAAATCGTGTCTCATTAACTTGATTGAGTTTTTTGAAGAAGTAATGAAGAGGATTGATGAAGGTAGAGCAGTGGACATGATCTATACGGACTTCAGTAAGGCATTCAACAGGTTCCTCATTGTAAACTGATTATCAAGGTTAGATCACATGGAATATGGGGAGAACTGGCCACTTGGATACAGAACTGGCTCGAAGGTAGGAGACAGAGGATGGTGGAGGGTTGCTTTTCAGACTGGAGGCCGATGACCAGCAGTGTGCCACAACGATCGGTGCAGGTTGCACCGTTTTTTGTCATTTATATAATTTCGGATGTGAACACAGGAGATATGGTTAGTAAATTTGCAGATGACACCAAATTTGGAGGTGTAGTGGACAGTTATGAAAGTTACTTAATATTACAACAACACATTGATCAGATGGGCTGATTGGCCAAGGAGTGGCAGAGGTGTTGCGTTTTGGAAAGGCAGATCAGGACAGGACTTATACACTTATATAAGAGTCAAGAGTGTGGTACTGGAAAAGCACAGCAGGTCAGGCAATATCCAAAGAACAGGAGAACCAACATTTCAGACAAAAGCCCTTCATCAGGAATGGGTCCTTAGCACATCAGTCTTATGATCTGAAAGTCCTGAGTTCAATCCTCAGAAGAGATGAGTTTATCACTTAATGATCAGATCCACGGGAGTGCTGCTGAACAAAGAGAGCTTGGAGTGCAGGTTCATAGTTCCTTGAAAGTGGAGCCCCAGGCAAACAGGATAGTGAAGGAGGTGTTTGGAATGTTTCCCTTTATTGGTCAGGACATTGAGTATCAGAGTTGGGAGGTCATGTTGCAGCTATATAAGACATTGGTTAAGCTACTTTTCGAAGAATTCGTGCAATTCTGATCTTCTTCCTATAAGAAGGATGTTGTGAAACTTGAAAGGGTTCAGAAAAGATTTACAAGGCTGTTGTCAGCTTTAAAGGGTTTGAACTATAGGGAAAGGCTGAACAGGCTGAGGCTGTTTTCCCTGGAGCATCGGAGGCTGACGTATAGAGGTTTATAAAATCATGAGGGGCAAGGAAAGAGATGAACAGACTAGATCTTTTCTCTTGGGTAAGGGAGTCCAGAACGAGAGGGCATAGGTTTAAGGTGAGAGGGGAAAGATATAAAAGTGGCCTATGGGGCAACCTTTTCACACAGAGGGTGGTACGTGTATGGAATGAGCTGCCAGAGGAAGTGGTGGACGCTGGTACAATTACAACATTTAAAAGGCATCTGGATGGGTATATGAATAGGAATCAGTTAGAGGGATATGGGCCAAATGCTGGCAAATAGGACTAGATTAATTTAGGATTTTTGCAAGGTTTGTGAAGGTTTGTAGCTCAGGTTGAGGTTTAGGGTGTAGGTTTGCTCGCTGAGCTGTAGGTTTGATATCCAGACTTTTCATTACCTGGCTAGATAACATCATTAGTGGCAACCTCCAAGTGAAGCAAAGCTGTTGTCTCCGGCTTTCTATTTATATGTTTGTTCTGGTTGGGGAAGACCCAGTACAAACCATGGACAAAACTAACGTCGTCTACAAAATTCCATGCAAGGACTGCCACAAACACTACGTAGGACAAACAGGAAGAAAGTTAGCCATCAGGATACACGAACACCAGCTAGCCACAAAAAGACATGACCCTCTCTCCCTCGTAGCCCTACACACAGATGAAAAAAACCATCATTTCGACGGGGACAACACATCTATCCTGGGACAGGCTAAGCAAAGACATGCCAGAGAATTCCTAGAGGCCTGGCACTCCAACCACAACACCATAAACAAACACATAGATCTAGATACCATCTATCAATCCCTCAGAAAATGAACAGGAAATGACATCACCACAAACCCCAGGAACCCCAACCAGGACAAACATATAAATAGAAAGCAGGAGACAACAGCTTCGCTTCACTTGGAGGTCGCCACTGATGATGTTACCTAGCCAGGTAATGAAACGTCTGGATATCAAACCTACAGCTCAGTGAGCAAACCTACACCCCATTAATTTAGGATATCTGGTTGGCGTGGACGAGTTGGACCGAAGGATCTGTTTCTGTGCTTCCAGCTCTATGATTCCATGGCTCCTCTGTGGTTAGATCCATGAGTTATTCTTCAAGGAACACGTCGCAAATACATTCCATGAATTTACCCCCTAACCAATTTTGCCAATTCAATATTTCCAGTTGAAACAAAAGTCAAATTCACCATGTGAACATTATATTGCCTTTGTTACACAATCCTAGTTACTCTTCATTAATACTCTGTTCAACAGAGTAAATATTGTTGGACAAACTAACTAACCATGTATCTCCACCCGTACTGATTCTACTTCTAGCTCTTTCAATCAATCTCTAACCTTCCTACTGTGCTTTTGAAGGGACACATGTTGGCTCAGTGCTTAACACTGCTGCATCACAGAGTTGGGGGCTTGGAATCAATTCCACCCGGAGATGACTGTCTGTTTGAAGTTTGTACGTTCTCCCTCTATCTGCATGGGTTTCCACTGGTTTCCTCCCACAGTCCAAAGATGTGCAGGTTAGTTGGATTAGCCATGCTAAATCACCCGACAGTGTGCAGACTAGGCGGGTTAACCATGGGAAATGCAGCGTTATGAGTAAGGTAGGGAAGGTGGCTAGGTAACATCATCAGTGGCGACAGTGTGGAAACTGGCCCTTCGGCCCAACAAGTCCACACTGGACCTCCAAAGTGAAATCCACCAAAAACACCCATCCTGCACATCTTTGGATTGTGGGAGGAAACCCACGCAGACACAGGGAGAATGTGCAAACTCCACACAGACAGGCGGGAATCGAACCCAAGACCCTGGCACTATGAGGGAGCAGTGCTAACCACTGAGCCACCACAGGATGCTCTTTGGAGGGTTGGTGTGGACTCCATGAGCTGAATGCCCTGCTCCCACACTGTAGGGATTCTACGATTCTATGTCATTCGTTATTTTCTGAGCTATGCCTCTGCTTTTTGATTTTGGTGATCTTTTCACAATTTGAACCAACTCTGGAATATCTAGGAGCGAGTTACTGCAGATGCTGGAATCTGTACTGAAAACAACAGATCACAATGGGTCCGATAGCAACCATGGAGAGAGAGCAAGCCAATATTTTAAGTCTCAATGACTCTTCATCAAGAATATCTAGTCCCAGTGTTGGTCACCATTCATAAGAAATTAAGAAACTGGAGGAGTAGGCCATTCAGCTTGTCAAACCATGATATCATGGCTGGTCATCTCTTCCACACCATTTTCCAGCACTATTCTCATATCCCATGATGTTTTTAACATGTAAAAAGTGATTGATCTCCATCTTAAATCTACTCAATGACTAAACCACCAGAGCCTGCTGAAGCAGAGAATTCTCAAGGTCACCATTCACTCAACCACTTTTCCATCAGGGATGAAAACCATTTATCCCTATTCATTCATCTATTCATTATGTGTGAAGAATTCATCAAGCTAAAGTACCTTTACTTTTAACTTGTTGCCATTTTCCCTGATTCAATCTCATTAACAATATCACAGTTATACATGGTCATTTCAATCACATTCTGCTTATAGAGGTTATGGTCTGGTGGCATTATTGCTCAATTGTTAACCCAGAAATCCAAATAAAGTTCTGGGTTCAAATCCTGACATGGCAGATGGTGGAATTTGAATTCAATGACAAAAAAAATCTGGAGTTGAATGATGACTATGCATTGTCTGTTGGAAAAACCCTGATGAAGGGCTTTTGCCTGAAACATCGATTTTCCTGCTCCTTGGATGCTGCCTAACCTATTGTGCTTTTCCAGCACCACTCCAATCTTGACTCAGATCTCCAGCATCTGCAGTCCTTACTTTCATCCTGTTGGAAAAACCCTTCTGGTTCACTCATGTCCTTTAGGGAAGGAAACTGTCACCCTTACCCAGTCTGGCCTACACGTGACTCCAGACGCACAGCAATGTGTTGGATTCTGAAATGCCTCTGGGCAATTAGGGGTGAGCAATAAATGCTGCCAAGCCAGCAAAACCTTCATCCCATGAATGAGTAAAGGAAAGAAAATCTTTGCCAAAGTTGTTACACATATGGGCATGTGGGTGTCACTGGCTGGGCCAGCATTTATTGCCCAGAGGGCAGTTAAGAGTCAGTGCTAATGCTCTGGGTCTGGAGTCACATGTAGGCCAGACCAGGTAATGATGGCAGTTTCCTTCCTTAAAAGACATTAGGTAAACCAGATGGGCTTTTTCCAACAGTTGACAATGGATTTATGGTCCCTATTAGACTCCTTAATTCCAGATATTTTATTGAATTCAAATTCCATCATCTGCCATGGTGGGATTCAAACCAGAGTCCACAGAACATTAATACCACTAGCCATTGCCTCACTGAGTTGTTGCCAAAAAGGTTTTACGGCCTTTTCTTGACAGATTTATAAAGTGACTCTCTCCTAAACTGTCTCCTGCATTTTTAAGAGTCCTACATCATTTGATTTGCCAGCGCACAGGACCCAGTCCAGTTTAAGTGAAGTCTGTCCCAGCAGAACAGTTCCCTGTCTTCCCAGTAGACCCATGAATTGAAACTCCTTTGTTCCACCTTACCGTTGAACTTGCCCCTTTTTTGTCAATTTGATCTGCCAATTTGTTTGTGGCTCAGGTAATGATCCAGAAAAGATTACTTTTGAGATTCTAGCTTTAAAACTTGGAAAATTTTTAAATGTTTAATTTGCGTCTCAGATCCTCTCAGGAAAAGTTCAGTCCCAATTGCCTGTTGGACTTTTAATTGCTCTTTTAGCCCCTTTCTCAAGCTGCCTAGTCCCTTCAGAACATTTGAGCAGCTGAATATCAATTTTTTGTTACTTACATTTTCCAAAACGGTGCCATTTCTGTCTTTCCATATTCACCCTCCTGGTCATCACTTCACACTGCTCCATCATTTTGTACTCTAATTTCAAAACTAATGTTGATATTGCTTCTGTGCACTTCCTGTCCAGCCATAACCTTATATGCCTCACTCTGTGTAGACACACTCTGATCTGTATGTCCTTGTGTGGTATGATCTAATCGTAATGCTCGCTAAACAGAACTTTTCACTGTACGTAGGTACATTTGACAACAATAAATCAAATAAATCAATAAATAAATAAAATTGCACTTTCGCTCCATGAGAGGATATTTCATGCTCCTCTCCGTGCCACCTTGTAGCATTTAAAGAACAAAGAACGAAGAAAATTTACAGTCCAGGAACAGGTCCTTCGGCACTCCAAGCCTGAGCCGATCCAAATGTACTGTCTAAACCTGTCGGTCAATTCCTAAGCATCTGTATCCCTCTGCTCCCCACCTACTCATGCATCTGTCCAGATGCTTCTTAAATGAATCTACCGTGCCTGCCTCTACCAGCTCTGCTGGCAATGCGTTCCGACGCCCACCACCCTCTGTGTGAAGTAACTGGAAATGCAAAAACAAAACTCACTTCAAGGAATAACGTGTTTGTCCCTTTAATGTTTTTACATATAACATTTGACAACTAGAGGCTTCAAGTGTCACAGACCTACAATTCTCACGTAGAAATCAATAAAACTCACCAAAAGAGGTGGTTAAAGCAGTAATTGTGTTCTCGGTATTTATGCTTCTTGACATATTAAAATTGAAAGTTTGCTGAATTGAATTTAAAGCAATTATGTTTTTTTTGTCTTGCGGTACCTTTCATGTTCTGTCAGTCTATCATTTCTTTACCTCAGCAGAGCAAGTGGAATTACAAAGTAACTACATCACAGAAACAGGCCCAATTGGTCCTTGCCCGACATGATTATTGCTGACACAAACATGCTCCCACACTGCACCACTATATCGAACCCCATCAATGTAGCTTTGTGATTTTTTTCTTCTTCATGTATACCTTTCATCTCAACTATTCTCTGCGGTAGCAAGTTCCACATTCGCATCACTTGTGGATATATATGTTGTATTATGCAGCAAGATATTTGGGAGGGAAATGTAATTATTCCTATGAAGACATAGATTAGTTAGCACTTTCATACAGGATTCTTCATTTGGATTCTTCATTCAGTTAATACATTTGCACAGTTTTTTAAAAATGCTTTGTAAGTTAAAGTAGTGACTTTGCTTCACTAGGTCTTATGCCTGCAATCTGAGTGGCTTTTTTATTCATTTGTGGGATATGGGTGTCGCTGGGTGGACAAGCATTTATTGCCCATCCCTAATTGCCCAGAGGGCAGTTAAAAGTCAAACACATTGCTGTGGGTTTGGACTCACATGTAGGCTAGATGAGGGAAGGATGGTAGTTTTTTACCCCCACAGGACATTAATGAACCTGATAGATTCCAATAATCAATTTATGGTCATGATTAGACCCTTAGCTACCAGAGCAGGATTTGAACCCAGGTCCCCAGAACATTCCTTGGGTCTCTGGATCAATAGCTCAATGACAGTACCACTAGACCTTTACTGCCCTTTAATGTTAAGGGCACATTCCTGGGTGCTCTGAAAAAGCCTTTTTTTTTTACAAGCTACCGTACCTGAGCTGATGGATATTTCATAAGGTGGATGTTGTTCGGAGGGAATTCTGGAGGAGGTGGGACTTGAATGTGCTAACAGACTCCAGAATGGAACCTGCTCCCAACCTGGGGATTGCATGGAAAGACAAACAATGAAAGCTCGTTCAGGTTTGAACACAGGACCATCCACACGCTAGTACCCATATGCCCAAGGATTGTTTTTTAATTAACCTGTCATCATACACTTTTGGAGCAGACAATACTTGTACCAGGACGTTTTGGTTGAGAGAGCCAGTAAGGACTGTTGGAAATCAGAATCAGTAGATGTGAGGCAGGAAAAGCACAGCAGGGTCAGACAGAATCCAAAGAGCAGGAAAATCAAAGTTTCAGGCCAAAACCCTTCATCAGTTGATTTTCCTGCCCCTACATGCTTTCTGACCTCCTGGTCTAGAGGAAGGGCCACTACCACTGCACCACAAGAGCCTCTACTAGGCTTACTCGGGTCTTCACTGCTCTACTTTGCCTTGTCTTTTATCACATTTCTTTGTCATTCAGAACAGCTAGACTCACAATTGTTCTGAATTACTTTGTGTTTTAGCACAACTCCTGTACTCAATGCGGGGAAACTGAGGACTGATGCTGGAGATCAGGATTGAGAGTGTGGTGCTGAAAAAGCACAGCAGGTCAGGCAGCATCTGAGGAGCAAGAGAATCAATGTTTTGGGCTAATGCCCTTCATCAGGAATGAAGCTCATTCCTGATGAAGGGCTTTAGCCCAAAACGTTGATTTTCCTGCTCCTTAGATGCTACCTGACCATCTGTGCTTTTTCAGCACCTCACTCTCGCCTCCCATACTCGATGCACTGATCAATAAAGGCAAGCGTACCAAACGCCTTCGTCACTACCTTGTCTACATGCCACTCCACTTTCAAGGAACTATGAACCTGCACCCCGAGGTCTCTTTCTTCAGCAACACTCCCCAGGACTTCACCAGAACACATGACAATAAATTTTATTCAATTCAATTCAGTTCAAAATAAATTCTTTCTACCTTCCCAACACTGAACTTAACTCCAGCGACAAGGAAGGTCTATTGAGCCTCAATCTTTTTGAGTTGAACATCAAAACGTTGAGATGTACAGATGACGTTGAACTGATTGCAGAGACAGAAGAAGCACTATAGAAGTTTGTCAATAAAGTGAAAGCAAAGTAAGAATAATATTGATTAAGAATAATTGTGAAAAAGAGAGAGGCAATGGTGTCAACCAGAAACTTTACTCTGGAAGTGAAAAATTGAAATAAGTGGACAATACCAGGAACAAATGAAAAGAATCTTGTTCAGATCATAAGAACGCAAGAGCATAAGAAATTGAGTACAATAGTTGGGACTCACGTTGAGGCTGTACAGGATATTGGTTAGGCCATTTTTGGAATATTGCGTTCAATTCTGGTCTATTACATTCAATTCTGGTCCTGTTATAGGAAAGATGGTGTTAAACTTGAAAGGGTTCACAAAAGATTTACAAGGATGTTACCAGGATTGGAAGGTTTGAGCTATAAGGAGAGGCTGAATGGGCTGGGGCTGTTTTCCCTGGAGCATCAGAGGCTGAGGGGTGACCTTATAGAGGTTTATAAAATCATGAGGGGCATGGATAGGGTGAATAGCCAAGGTCTTTTCCCCAGGATTAATTTAGGATATTTGGTCAGCATGACAGGTTGGACCAAAGGGTCTGTTTCCGTGCTGTGTAATACTATGACTCAAAACAGTAGTAGGATTAGGCCATTCAGCCCTCAAACCTGAACCACCATTTTATACGATCATGGCTGATCTGCCCCAGGCCTTATAGCCTTAACCTCCTTGATATTTAAAAATAAATCATCTTCCTACCTCCTCTTTACGTACTATCAGTGATCTAGCCTCCATAACTCTTTGGAGTAGAGAATTCCAACCACCCTCTGGGAGAAAAAGTATCCTGGCCATTTCAGTTTCAAATGAGTGGGCAGGTTATTAAAGGTGATGGGAGATGTGATATGAATAACAAACAAAGATATTATTGATAAGCTAAATGTGTTCAAGATGTGGATTCATACAGGGATGTTGCACATACCCAATATAGACCGAAGCTATACCTCAGTCACAGGATTAAGCAGAAAGTAGATAGAGACAGTATCGTAAGGGGAAATCAATGGAGGATATAAGAGAGGGAAGAAGAGAGAAAATGGATGATAGATACAATGGACATGATGTAGTTGAGATGTGTAGAATGTATATGGACAGCAGACAGTGGTATAGATCCACAGCAGCTAACCTTCTGGGGAAGCGATAACATGAACAACTTCAAGTTACAAACACAAAGACAATTTGTTTAACACATAGCTCACGAAAGTAAATAGCCTCTCAGTCTATTTACATCTTTACAAAATTTACAATCTCTTCAATATATAAAATCAATACAGGTGCACCTTCCTTTATCTTGAATCTTGAAAAAAGATAATCTCTCAATAGAAATGTCATTATCATAGAGTGACAGGTTTATTCTGATGTCTTTGCTGGTCTCAGACTAGTGATCTAGATAGCTGTAGCTCAGCTAAGGTCATATTAGAAACTTAACATTCAAAAGATTTGTTCACAGAAAGATTATAGATAATCACTAGCTCTGTCATTTTTCACATCACAAGTCATAGACAAATCTGTCAATCAAAGTCCCTCACTCCAGACTGATTTGATTCATTGTCCTATGAATTTAAGTGGAATATCTGGAGTGTATAATAATAGATGGTCATACAGCTGTGTTGAAGGATCAAAAGTTAATGGTAATTGGAAACTTGGGTCCAAAAGTGGAGAAAAATTAGGTCTTAATTCTCAGTTCTTTGAAGGTCTGACTTGTTTTTATTAAAAGGTCAGGAGGTTAGAGGGTTTGAGCTACAGAGAGAGGCTGAATAGGCTGGGACTATTTTCCCTGGAGCATCTGAGACTGAGGGGTGACCTTAGAGTCATAGAGGTATACAGCATGGAAACAAACCCTTCGGTCCAACCCATCCATGCCGACCAGATATCCCAACCCAATCTAGTCCCACCTGCCAGCACCTGGCCCATATCCCTCCAAACCCTTCCTGTCCAAATGCCTCTTAAATGTTGCAATTGTACCAGCCTCCACCACTTCCTTTGGCAGCTCATTCCATACACGTACCACCCTCTGCATGAAAA
>NC_057729.1:5052187-5073477 GCF_004010195.1 Chiloscyllium plagiosum | reverse complement strand
ATCTTTCCGATAGGAAGGAGACCAGAATTGCATGCAATGTTCCAACAGTGGCCTAACCAATGTCCTGTACAGCCGCAACATGACCTCCCAACTCCTGTATTCAATACTCTGACCAATAAAGGAAAGCATACCAAACGCCTTATTCACAATCCTATCTACCTGCAACTCCACTTTCAAGGAGCTATGAACCTGCACTCCAAGGTCTCTTTGTTCAGCAACACTCCCCAGGACCTTACCATTAAGTGTATAAGTCCTGCTAAGATTTGACCTTATAGAGGTTGATAAAATCATAAGGGGCATGGGTAGGGTGAACAGCCAAGGTCTTTTCCCCAGAATAGGGGATTCCAAAACTCGAGAGCTAGGTTTAAGGTGAGAGGGGAAAGATATTAAAAGGGGGCACTGTTTTCACACAGAAGGTGGTGAATGTATGGAATGAGCTGCCAGAGGAAGTGATGGAAGTTGCTACAATTACAACATTTAAAAGGCATTTGGATGAGTACATGAATAGGAAGAGTTTTAGAGGGAAATGGGACAAATGTTGGCAAGTGGGACGAGGCTAATTTAGGATATCTGGTCAGCATGGACAAGATGGACCGAGAGGTCTATTTCTTTGCTGTACGATTCTATGACTCTATAAGTCAAAATTGTCTGAGAGGCAGGTAACAGAGGGGGATGGGTAGAAGGGAGTTTCTACGATCGGAAGTCTGTTTCTAGTGAGGATCCACAGGGCTCAGGGCTGGAGCTTTTGCTACTTTTGGTGTACATTAATTGTTTGGACTTGAATGTAAGGGATATGATGAAGCTGCAGATGGCACAAAAATTGTTTGGATGGTAAATAGTGAATATAGCCATAAACCTCAGGAGGATAGCAACAGATTGGTCAGCTGGCAGAGCAGTGGCAAATAGAATTCAAACTGGAAATACGGTATGTAATATACCTAGTGAGGGCCAACAAGGTGCCATTGCCTCACTGGGACAATGTGTTGAAAGTCAAAGACCACTATTCCCAGAGTGATCACAAAACTTGATCAAAACATGCAAATGTACCTGCCTCCTAAGGTCCAGCTTAACAGAAAGCATAGACCAAGTTTCTGTATTTAACAAAAAATATTCTTTCTTACAATAAATAGATTCTAACCGTAGGAAATAACTGACATATTTAGTTCAATCTCACATCCCTTATAAAACTCCCCTTTAAATACACATGTAGAGTCAGATGCAAACAGACAAAAAAAATGTTATAGATGGAGAGAAAAACTAGAAAGGCAATTCAATCATCCATTTTCCACAAGTTTTGCTGAGCTGATTATTTTAAGAACTTTAACATACAAAAACTCGGAGCAGGAAATGGCAAGTCAGCCCCTCAAACTCGCTCCACTATTTTACACAATCATGGCTGATCTCATCTCAGTCTCAAATCCACTCCCCTGCCCATGCTTCATAACTCGTAAACCCATTGCAGATTAAAAATGTCTCTCTTCCCCTCAAAATTTATTCAATGTCCCAGCATCCCCACACATTGTGCCATGAACTCCACAGAGTCATTTCCCTTTAAGAGACATTATTTCTCCTCATCTCTGTTTTAAGTCTGCACCCACAGGGTGCACTTGCACCCACAGTTACTGTCGCAAATGTCAGATCGGCTATTTTGAGGATGAACTCAGATAAGGTTTGACCCAGATGGCGTCCCCAGCCACGCACTCAGATTCTGCGCAGGAATATTTACTAGTGGGAATATTTACAAACATTTTTATCCTCTCCTGACTCCAATATGAGGCTCCCACTTGCTCAAGGAGACCACGATCATCCCAGTGGCAAAGACAAATCAGGCAGCTTGTCTTAATGAACTACCACCCAGTTACTCTGCCATCCATCATTATGATGTGCTTTGAGAAGTTAGTAATAGCACACATCAACTCCAGCCTTGATTCAAGGTTGCCTTGATCTGCTACAATTTTCCAACCATCTCAGTAAGTCCATGGTAAATGCCACCTCCCTGGCCCTACACTCATCCCTGGAACATCTAGACAACAAGGGCACTTCTTCAGACACCCATTTATTGACTTTAGCTCCACCAACAACACCAAAAGTTCAACAAAACCTATCTCCAAAATTGGAGACCTGGCACTCTGTTCAACCCTTTGCTCCTCTTTCATATATAAAAAACTGCTACCTCATATCCTAAAACTCAGATCTCTCATTCTAGATTACCCACATGAGGACTTTTGACTTGGCAGGACTTTTTGTTCTTTGATGTCTCTTCTCCAGTAACTTTCATTTTCACTGGAGGCACAGAGGGCCTGTTTCACAAGTTTATTGATTTGTGAATTTATTGGTTGAAAGCCAAAGCTTACAGCAACTGGACAGGAAAAATAAACTGTTTTCTTCAGACTTCAAGCATGCTTTACTGTAGACTAACTGACACCATCTCCCTTTCTGGAGATCCAAAAGCTTCTGTTTATTTGTTCACATTCACAAGCTGTTCCACTGTCCAGAAGCCAATCACGTCATTGTTGGCAGGCAGAATGACTTTATAATTGACAACTGGACACCATTCCATAGACCAATCAGCTACTTGTTGCTAGTTGAATCTCCTTTCATAAACACTGCCTAGCTCCAACTCATCTGCAGTAACCTTCTGTCACTGCTAGAACAAGTAGCTGTATAAACAGCGCTTATAAAGAGTGTCACTAACCTGGTTTTAAAAGGGACAGCAATCACTTTCACAATCCTTGGTTTTTAAAACAGACCTTTTCCTATTTCAGTCCACTACGAGAACTGCAGGCAAATAAAAAGTTATTGTCTTTACAAAAGCATGGGATTACGTTATGAATGATAGGATCCTGCAAAGTGCTGAAAATCAGAATGAACATGGTGTGCATATCTACAGATCCCTGAAGGTAGCAGGGTAGATAGATAAGCTGGATAAGAAGGGATATTCAATAATTACCATTTTTAGTCTAGGCATAGATTACAAGGGCATGGAGGTTATACTGGAAGACCAGACAAAGCTGGTTTAGCTACAATTGGAGTACTGTATGCAGTTTGGTAAGCACATTACAGGAAGGATGCGATTATACTACAGAGAGGGCAGAGGAGATTTACAAGAATGTGCCTGGTCAGGAGAGTCTGAGCTATGAGGCAAGATTGGACAGGCTAGTGCTGTTATCCTTGGAGCAATGAAGATTGAGAGGGAACCTGAAAGAGGTGTATAAGATTAAGAGGGGCAGGTAAGGTGGATAAGAAGCACATTTTCTGTTAGTTGAGGGATCAATAACCAGGTATAGGGCTGCAAGGAGAGTTGAGGAGAACCCTTTTAACTCATAATCTGAAACTCTCTGATTGAGTCACAGACTCATGTAATATCCAAGCAGTATTTAGATATTCACTTGAGTTGTCATTGCCACCAGGTCAAAAGCATAACTTTGGGATTAATGCAATCTGATCTTTGTTGGCCAGCATGGACATGATTGGTTGAATAGCCTCATTCTCTTCTGTAAACATCAATGAGTCTAATTGCTCCAACTTTCCACCCCCACACTGAGTCACAGAGCCATACAGCATGGAAACAGACCCTTTGGTCCAACCAGTCCATGCCGAATATGATCCCAAATAAAACAAGTCCCACCTGCCTGCTACTGGCCTGTATCCCTCCAAACCTTCCTTATTCATGTACCTATCTAAATGTCTTTTAAACATTGTTTTGTACCCACATCCACCACTTCCTCAGGAATTTCATTCCACATGCAAATCTGTGTAAAGCATTTGCCTTTTAGGTCTTTTTAAATCTCTCTTCTCTCACCTTAAAAATGTGCTGACAGTCTTGAAATTCCCCATCCTAGAGAAAAGACAACTACCATTAACTCTATCTATGCCTCTCATTATTTTATTAATTCCTATCAGTTCATCTCTCAATCTCCGCTCCAGTAAAAATGGTCCCAGCCTTTCTTAATAACTCAAACCTTCCCATACCCAGCAACATCCTGGTAAATGTCTTTTGAATCCTCTCCAGCTTGATAATATCCTTCCTATAACTTGGTGACCAGAACTGAAAACAGTATTCCAGAAAGACTTCACCGATGTCCTGTACAACCTCAACATGACTTCCCAACTCCTATACTCAAAGGACTGAACAATTAAGGCAAGCATGGTAAATGTTATTTTAACCAGTCTGTCTATATGTGAAGCAAACTTCAAAGAATTATGTACCAGTGCCCCTTGGTCCCTCTGTTCCACAACTCTACTGAAGGTCCTATCATTAATTGTATAAGTCCTACCCTTGTTCGTTGGACCAAAATGCAATACCTCACATTTATCCAGATTGAACTCCATCTGCCATTGACCCATTTGATCAATAACTCATTGTAATCTTAGAAAACCCTCTTCATTGTCTACTGTGCCACCAATTTTGGTGTCGTCTGCAAACTTATCAACCATGTCTTTGAGATGTTCATCCAAATCATTTATATAAATGACAAACAAAGGAGTACAGAAGAGTTGCCAGTTTCTGATAAACCAGCAGCACATTGTTGGTAGCACTCCTGCCCACAGGCTACCTGATACCAGGAGGTGGAGATGTGCCAGTGCCCTGTCAAGTGGTTAAAGGCTTCCAGGTGTGGTGGACCTCCTCAGAAACAAGTAACATTGGGTTTTCAGGGATATTGCCCACTGGTTCCATTTCAGATCTCCAACATCTGCAGTATTTTACTTTAGATCAACCGCTGCACAGTACATGTTTTAAATGGGATGTACAATAGGTGCCGGGGCTGGAGCACGGAAGTTGTTGGTTTCGAGAATGCCTGCAAAGGGTGGTACAAACAATATTCTACTACTTTATAGGAAGATTGGGCGGAATCGATGATAACCCAATGTTATCAACAATTTTAGATATCAATAAATTAACACAAATTCATTGTTTTCACAGCAAGTCAGAGAAAATGTACACATTTGGATTTAATTGAATCTTAGCAAATTTAAAATAAAACATCAGATGTGCTACCATGCAGTAAATTGGATTGCTGCCTGAAGGAATTTTGTTTGGTGCTGAAAAATATCAAATAGCACATACCACAAATCCACAACAATATGACAGATTAACATAATAAGCATTTAAATTGTGCCTTTAATTTAGTAAGATGTCCCAAGTAGTTCCATAGGAACATTGTCAGGAAAAAAAAATGTAAAAACTCAACCAAAGGAAAAGAGCAGAATGGGTGCCCCCAAAATGTGTTTAATGAGGTAGGTGTGTGGGTGCAACTTACTGGAGGCAAGAGGAGGGAGTTGGAGAATGTAGGAAATCCAGAGCTGAGGAACCAGGCAGCTATAATGACAGCCATACACTGTGATGTAAATGAAAAAGGGTAGAAATAAGTGGGTGCAGAAAAGTCTTAGATGTTGAAGGGCTGCGAGACATGACTGAAGTTGGAAGAGGTGACACAATGGAGAGATTTAAAAATGAGGACAAGAACCTCAAAAGTGAGATGTGGCAGAACGGTGAACCGATATAGATCACTCAGCACTGCAGTATGGGTTACCTCCTGCTGTGTGTGTTAGGGTTCAGGCAGCAAAGAGTTGGATAAGATCAATTCTGTAGAGAATGGTCTTCCAATAGAATGCTGGAGAGGTCAAAGTCTGAATTACATGGAACAGACATTAGCAACTGTGCTGCATGTAAAGCAACCACAGTTGATTACAGAGTCAAAGAATCATACAGCATGGAAATAGACCATTCATTACAACCAGTCCATGCTGACCATAATCCCAAACTAAACTGGTCCCACCTACCTCGGTTTTGCTCACATCCTTCCAAACATTTCTTATTCATGAACTTATCCAAAAGTCTGTAAAATGTTGCAACTGTACCTACACCCATCACCCCTGCTTTTGAAAGTTCACTCTACACATGAACCACTCTCTGTGTAAAAAAATTACCCTTCACGGCTTTTTTTAATCTTTCTCCTCTCACCTTAAAAATACGCCATCTACTCTCGAAATTCACAACTCTAGGGAAAAGACACATGCCATTCATCTTACCCATATCCCTCACAATCTTATAAATCTCTGTAAGGTAACCACTCAAACATCACGCTCCAGTGAAAAAAGTCCCAGGCTACCCAGCCTCTCTTTATAACTCAAACCCTCCATTCCTGGTAACATCCTGGTAACATCCTGGTAACATCCTGGTAAATCTTTCCTGAACCCTCTTCGCTGAATAATATCCTTCCTATGTCATCTTCACTTTATCCAGAATGGAAAAGTCATTTGATTCACTTCCAGTACAAATATGTCACAGAGGAGATTATCAAATCCAACCCAAGAGAAGGTTCAAATCATTCCTGTGGTGTTGCCAACTGTACCATTTTAGTTATCAACTTTAATCATATTCTCTTGCCATTCACTCTATTCATTTACATTCTCTTCAAATACTGATCAAATTCTTGTTTAATTTATATTATAAGTAATGCCTCCATGATGACTTGTGGTGAAACATTCTGTGAATCAAGATCCTGCTATATGAAAATAATTCCCACAACATCCCATTTACTGTGCCCCATCACCCATTATCAATTCATCAAGCACTGCAAACAATCATTCACTATTTCACTGTTTGAAAGTTTTCTTTTGTTTGAAAAGTTCTATTAAATTCCAGTGGAAAAAAAACTGCTACTTTTTCAATTTGTCTCCATAGCTACAACCTCTTGCCAAGAGGTTTCCTCAGAGCAGAGAAAGAAACATATTAAACAGGACTGTGTTCATTAGCAAGAATCCCTTCTGGACAGCACATAAGGCACATAAATAATTGCACCTTTTTTTCATTTTGTTTCCTTTGCCAAAGAATTTAATGTTTAAAAATTTCACTTTGAACACTGAGGAATGCTTCTCTAAATGTTAACTTGCATATCGAATGCACAGTCCTCCTGAATGGAACCTCTGTGACATGCAATGGGGCATGATGGTTAAAATCTCAAGAGCCAATTATAATTGCATTGCAGCCATTTGTGAATTGAGAAGCCCACTAAAACAATAAGTCACATATTGGGCTTAGGATCCTTTCTTATTTGGTATATTGCCCTGCTGAAATATACCAGAGGAAGCAGAAAAATAAGGAGATGATGCTTCTTATTTCACACACAGGAATGGACAGGATCTTGCCTCTTTGTTCACAGGCATAAAGGCAGGGAGAGTCAACATGATGTGAGGCAATTAAACTTGGGAGCAAACAGAAAAAAGTAGTTGGTCATAAAATAAGCAGCAAGTCAAGATTCAAGAAAAGAAATAATTTGCACTTGTTGAGCGCTTTTCATACTGTCAGCATATTCTAAATCAGTGAGGTATTTTTAAACTGCAATCACATTTGCATTGTGGAAAACATGACAACCACATTGTACACAGCAAGATACCATAAACAGCAATGATTTGGAGGTGCCAATGTTGGACTGGGGTGGACAAAATTAAAAATCACACAACACCAGGTTATAGTCCAACAGGTTTATTTGGAAGCAGTAGCTTTTGGAGCGCTGCTCCTTCATCGGGTGGTGGTGGAGTATAAGCTCATAGGACACAGAATTTATTGCAAAAGTTTACAGTGTGATGTAACTGAAATTATATATTGAAAAAGACTTGGATTGTTTGTTAAGTCTCTCATCTTTTAGAATGGGCATGTTGGTTTCAGCTTTTTCAACAAACTGAAATTGACATGCTTATTCCGAAGGCTAGTGCTTCCGAACAAACCTGTTGGATTATAACCTGGTGTTGTGTGATTTTTAATTTTAAGCAGCAATGAGATAAACATTTTAAGAATCTGATTGAGTGATGTTGCTTCAGGGATAAATGTCAGTGAGATATTGAGGACGACGGTCCTACTTATCTTCAAACAGTGCCACAGAACCGTTCTGGTTCCATTAGAGATGCTGGAAACTCAGCCTTCCATAAGACAACACACAAACTTGCAGTATTCCCTAACATTATATTGGAGTGACAGCCTCAAGCAGGGGTGGCACAGTGGGCTCAGGGGTTAGCAGTACTGCCTCACAACACCAGCAATCTGTGTTTGTTTCCAGCCTCAAACCATTGTCTGTGTGGAGTCTGCATGTTCTCTTCCTGCCTGCGTGGGTTTCTTACCATAGTACAGTACAAAGATATGCAGGATGGAGGGGGTTGCCATTGGACATGCAGGGTTATAGGGTAGGGGTTGGGTCTGGGTGGGATGCTCTTTAGAGGGTTGGTGTGAATTAATGGACCAAATGGCCTGTTTCCATACTGTAAGAATTCTATGATGAGCTCAAATCAGAAGGAAATGCACTACCATCTTGTTCAAGCCATGAACACTAATATAAACAACTAAGGTATTCTAAGGTTTATTCATTAGTTGAGATCATTGCTACCAAGGCAAGCATTTATTGCCTTTTCTTACCTGCCCTTGAGAAGGTGGTCGTGAGCTGATTCTTTGAGCCGCTGTAGTCCATTGGGTGTAAGCACATCCAAGGTGCTGTTGGGGAGGGAGTTCTGTTTATTTGACCCTGGACACTGAAGGAATGATAATATATTTCCAAGCCAAATTGCTGTGTAACTTAGAGGGAAACTTGAGTCCTCTTCCCAAATGCCACCTTCTGTTTTCATTATGTCAGCACCACTGACTAACATTCATATTTCACCAACAGTCCTTTATTAATAGTGAATGTGATTAACAATGTAATAATGATTGGGTTTATTATTCAATCTTGGTTGAGAGATCATTAGTTATCATTGCTCCTGTTTTTGCTCTTCTAGAAGATAAGGGTCCCTGTTTTAGAAGGTGATGTGTGGGGACACTCAGTGAGTTGCTGTAGTGCACTTGTACATGGTGTGCACTATTGTCATTGTGAACTGGTGAAGAGTGAACCGTAAAATGTTTGATGTAATGCCTTTTAAGTGGCTGCTTTCTTTATTCTGAATAGTGTTGAGCTTCTTGATTGTTGTAGAAGGGCACTCATCAAACTAAGTGCACAGTATTCCATCACATTCCTAATTTCTACCTTATTGATGGTACAAAGTTTCTGAGGCATCAAGAGGAGTTACTTGCTACAGATTTCATAGCCTTTGGCCAGCTCTTATAGACACCAGTATTTAAATGGCGCATCTAGTTAGTTTTCTGGTCAATGGTAATCCCCAGGAGATTGAGGGTTTTAGCAATGGTGGGAGGTGTTTAGAGTCTTTCTTGTTGGCGTGGTCACTGTTGGCACTTGTGTAGTGCAAGTATCATTCACCACTTACCATCTCAAATCTGAACTTTACCCAGCTCACCTAACATACAAACCCAGACTGCTTCAGTATCTGGGAATTCTAAATGGAACTGAACACTGTGAACACTGAACACAAGTGAATCGCCTCACTTCCAATCTTATTGGGCGGCACGGTGGCACAGTGGTTAGCACTGCTGCCTCACAGCGCCAGAGACCCGGGTTCAATTCCCGCCGCAGGCGACTGACTGTGTGGAGTTTGCACGTTCTCCCCGTGTCTGCGTGGGTTTCCTCCGGGTGCTCCGGTTTCCTCCCACAGTCCAAAGATGTGCAGGTCAGGTGAATTGGCCATGCTAAATTGCCCGTAGTGTTAGGTAAGGGGTAAATGTAGGGGTATGGGTGGGTTGCGCTTCGGCGGGGTGGTGTGGACTTGTTGGGCCGAAGGGCCTGTTTCCACACTGTAAGTAATCTAATCTAATCTTATTAGATTAGATTAGATTAGATTCGATTCCCTACAGATTAGATTCCCTAGAGTGTGGAAACAGGCCCTTCGGCCAAACCAGTCCACACTGACCCTCCGAAGAGTAACCCATCCAGACCCATTTCCTTCTGACTAAGGCACCTAACACTATGGACAATTTAGCATGACCAATTCACCTGATCTGCACATCTTTGTGACGGTGGGAGGAAACCAGAGCACCCGAAGGAAACCCACGCAGACACGGGGAGAATGTACAAACTCCACACAGACAGTCTGCCCAAGGGTGGAATCGAACCTGGGACCCTGGTGCTGTGAGGCAGCAGTGCTAACCACTGAGCCACCATGGAAGGTTATTGATGGACCAACTAAAGATTTTTAGACACTAAGCTGAGGAACTCCTGCAGAGATGCTCTGGAGTTGATATGATTGACCTCCCACAATAACAGCCATCATCCTTTGTGCCAGGAAAGCTTCCCCAGAACCCAATTCCTCGTGATACAATTTTTCTTGGGTTTTGTTGATGCCACACACAATCAAATATGCCTTGATGTCAAGAGTGGTCACTTAAAACTTACTTGAGGAATTTAGCTTCTTACGTTTGGTCCAGGCAGAACTGAGTCATCATTGAGCAACTTTTTGGTGAGTAAGTCTTCGATAGCACTCTCAATATTTTCCAGCAATTTGTAGATAATTGGGAGGAGCCTGGAGAAGGAATTGGTTTGAACTTGCCACCGCTTTGTGGACATGACATGTGTTACACTAAAGGAAACTAACATCAGATGAACTCTGTGGTTTATATGCAACACAGTTGATATATAGTTAAGTTATTTTTGCAATAAAGCTCTAATGAAGTTAACTGTTTCCCTTCCCACTCCCTTTCTGACATGATCATCCTCAGCTTCCTCCATTGCCACAGCAAATCAGATCGCAAATTGGAGGAACACCTCATCTTCTGCCTGGGCAGCCTCCAGCCCAGAGGACTCAACACTGAGTTCTCCAATTTCAAATAACCTTCCTTCCCATCACCCGAATTCCTAGTATCTCCCTCTCCCTTTCATTTCTCCTAGCCACCTATCGAATTCGTTCCTCCCATTGACCAATCAGGTCGTAACCTCTACCTGTCTTCACCTATCACTACCTCACCACCCCACCTCCCCTTCCCCTTTATCTGCACCTCACCAATAGCCAGATACAATGCATTATCCTCAGCCATTTCCGCCACCTACAGTCAGACCCCACCACTAAAGATATATTTCCCTTCCTACCCCTATCTACGTTCTGCAGAGACTATTCCCTCCACGACTCCCTCATTAGGTCCACACCCCCCACCAACCCACTCTCTACACCTGGGACTGTCCCTTGCCTCCTTACGAGGTGTAAAACCTGCGCCTACATCACCCCTCTCACTTCCATCCAAGGCCTCAAAGGATCCTTTCAAATCTGGCAGAGAGTTTCCTGCACATCCTCCCACCTCACTTTCTGCATTAATTGCTCTGAATGTGGTCTCCTCTACACTGGGAACACAGAGTGCCAACTTGTGGAGTGGTTCAGAGAACATCCCTGGTCCACACATGCCAACCCCACCTCTCTGTGGCCAAACACGTCAACTCGCCCTCCCCCTCCCCCTCCCACTCCCCCAAGGACATGCAAATCCCTCGACCTCCTCCACTGCCAATTCAAAGCCACCCACTAACTGGAGGAAGAACGCCTCATCTTTTGCATTGTGACCCTTCAACCACACTATATCAATGTCAACTTCACTACTTTCCAAATCTCCCCACCCCCTCCACCTCATCCCAGATCCAAGCCTCCAACTCGGCACCGCCCTCTTGACCTGTCCTACCAGTCCATCTTCCTATCCACTTCAACCTCCCCTCCGACCTATCACAATTCCCCCCCCATCTGCATCCATCTATCGCCTTCCCAGCTACCTTCTCCTGAGCCCCACCCCCACCCCCAACCTCCGTTTATCTCTCGGACCCCTTCCCCCTCCACATTCTTTATGCCTGAAGGGCTTATGCCCAAAACATCAACTCTCCTGCTCCTTGGACGCTGCCTGACTTTTTCCAGCGCCACACCTTTTGACTTTGTCACTGATTTGTAATTCAAGCGAGCAAACTGGTGTCAGAGAGCACAGACAGTGGTGAAAGGGATAATAAAGACAGTGAGGACGGAGGCAGAGAGATCAAGAAATTGAGAGATAGACAAACTGGGAGAGACACACACTCAGAGGGGGAGTGAGACTGGGAAATGAAATAAAGACAAAGGAGAGACTGGGAAAGGAAAGTGATGAACAAAGAAAGTGACTGAGGAGAGAGACAAAAATAGAAAGGGCGAGATGACATTTTCTGCCAGGTCATTAATCAGACAGTGGGCAGCAACATTTATAAAATAAGAGATGAGGTCAGTGCTTTGGGAGATCAATGACTTCTTGAAATGTTGCTGTGCATGACATTTATTTGTGACATTAGTAACTAATGACTCTGCAGAGTAAGGTGAAGGCATTTTAGAAAGTAGGCATTGATACAGAAACAAAATACCTTTGGTGTCCAGTTCACATTTTCCAAATAGCATGTTCAAAAATGCCCAATCCAGAACCAGTTGGTTAACAACTCAAACTGAATCTGTAGACTGCAGCTGGGGGTAACATTTTGAGTTACCATGGTATTGATCCCAGTTGTTAGGAGAGTTCAAGTTACAATGCAATGACTGATGACGATGATGTTCCCAGTACTTTACTTTGAGATAGTGTATTTTTCTAGATGTACGGGAATGTGTTTGCTAAGAAATGGAGGGATGGGAGTGCAATGGAGCTACATGGGTTTTTTAAGATTCCATCACTCTCAGAAACCATCATGACATATACCTGGCCTGCATTTAGCAGGAAACATTCAAACAAAACATCATTTGCAAACATCAATTAAAAAAAATAACAACTGAGAAGTTGAATTTTTGGTGCAGATTCTGAGAATTTTGCTTAAATTGATGGCAGTATGAATGTTCATAATATATTGATATTATTGTTTGGAAAGGCTGAAAATAAAAAAAAATTATGGAATCACAGCGGGTCAGGTAGCATACATGGAGAGCAAGCAAACTAATGTTTCAAGTCTTCACCAGAGCATCTAGAATCAAACGTTAGCTTGCTCTTTCTCCGCGGGTGCTCCTGTCCCATTGTGAGTTCCAGTATTTTTTTGTTTTCAGTGTAGGTTTCAGCATCTGCAGTAATTTGCGCCTTACTGTTTCGAAACATTAGCCTAAAGTAGATAAAGCCAAGTATAAATTCAAGTTTGATTTGCATTTCCATGTGGTGTTTGTTAAGAATGAGAGACTTAGTTTTAGTTTAATTTTCTGTTCTGTGAGTGGTGTTAGGTTATCCATCAATTTGATTACATACATTTAAATACGTCTTCTTAAAACAAAATCCTTTACGGTGAATAGTTTGGTGCTTCAGAAACAAGGGTAAATGAGCCAAAAAGAGCCCAGCAACAAGGGATCACATTATATAGGAAGACAGGGACAGAAAGAAATTTGTTAGAAAGACAGAAGCAAACTGAAGGTCAATGAGTGTCTGGGTTTGTTTCTAAAAGAGAAGCTAGGCATTCAGAATGAAAGGCCTTTAGTATCACCTGATGAAGGAGTGGTGCTCCAAAAGCTTGTGCTTCCAATTAAACCTGTTGGACTATAACCTGGTGTTGTGTGATTTTTAACATAGCATCAGCAGCATTGTTTAGCAGTCTCTGAAACAATTAAGACAGAAGAAAAGAAATTATGAGTGACTTAAAGGCAACGAAAGAAACAAAAACAGAGGGAAATAGTATGTGGCAGTGAGGTTTAAGGAACTCGTTAAAAAGTAAGTGAGCTTTGTTTAAAGGTTTCAGGAAGACAGATTAACTTAATAAATAGCATTGAGTAGGAGCAGAAATCTCCCAGAAAGTAATTGATTGCAGTTGTTTCAAATGAACAAGGAACTTTCAAGTGAAAACTGGGTGACCTCCCATTAAGGTTTGAGAACATGTAAGGATGTTGTTGAGGGTAAAATTGTTAAATCTATACTTCTGATATTTGTAATAAGACCATATTAAATAGCTCTTGTATAGTGTATCAGAGTTTAAAGATTTTTTCCTCTTGTGTGTCATAATTTTTAATGTTCTTTTATTAAAAGAACTTTGCCAACCTTTTGTGAATGTGTTCTGTAACTGGACACCATGATAATCAAATTGACAAAATAAAACTCATGGCCTATCAAGCCAGGCTTCACCTTGGGATCTGATGTGTCCAGTATTACCAATAGCTGGGATCGTAACAGTAGTGATATCAAGGTATCCCAATTAGAATAATCAGGACATCAAGAATAAACTGTTAAATCTTAGCATCAGAGGCTACGATCTTTTGTTCATGACAATTTTTTGACATATCGGTACTACTACATTAAAGCACACAACTCTGATTAAAGTTCACTGTTTCAATCTTAGCCCCACAGAAATGCAATATGACCTTACTCTTAATGCTGTTTTATGCATAGATTTAACAGTTGAGAGCATCCTACTTAAGGGAAACCATGACTAATAAGAATAACTGATACGCCAGCAAAATATTAAACTAAGACTGGGAAAAGGTTCTGCCATATGAGCTGTTTGATACCTCACTCACACAATCATTGTTTAGCTATGAACAGACAAAGCTGTGGAGGTGCAAATGGGCAATCTTTGTGCTAGAGGTGAGTTGTAAAAGCAATTGACTTTTAAACAGGTTTCCTTACAGTGCTTTCTGTCATATATGTGTGCCTCGTGACCATATCGAGCAGAGGAAGCCTTGTTCCAGAGGTCAGAATCCACAGGAAGGAGGCAAAAGGAAAAATTTAGCTATGTCCAAGTTACCAGGATTGTTGTGATTCTCTCAAGATAATCATGTCATCCTTCTTCACCACAGTCTGCTCTGCAGCTATTTATTACTCCTCCTGAGACAAACTCTTTGATTTTGCAACAAATATATTGAAAGTTTCTTCTCCACCTACTCAGGCTCTGCCAACTCTGTACCACGATGAATAGGAAGACAGTGGTTAAGACCTGGATTCAGCCTTAGGCCATCTCATTCGGTGCTGACTAGAAACGTAAATTGCTCCAATTAGCATTCTGCAGAGGGAAGCCCGACACACAACACAGCAGCAAAACAGAATCTTGGGAATGTCGGAAAGGAGATCAATTTGTTGGTTGAGCATCAGTAAGGCATTCAATAATGATGTTTCCCTTTTCAATATACAAGATCATTAGCATATGAAAGAGGTAGTTGGCAGGTGAAAGAGACACGTGAGGCAGGCAAAATATAAAAAAGGACAGAGCTGTAAAGGTTAGTTTCTTATATCTCATGGACAAAAGGATTTGGTTTATCCATGCCTTGGCAATTTTTTGTCTGTGTTTCTAAAGACATTGAGCTCAACGTTAAGTCTGTGTAAACAAATGGGTTTTGAGTAGGTTAAAATCTGGCTGAGTGAGTCAGCTGCCCCCGACCCCTCCCCCCCCTCCCTTCATCAGGGGTAGGAAACCAGGTTGGGAGTAGACAGGTCAAGCTGGCTGACCAGTCATACAATCATAGAGTGTACAGCACAGAAACACTCCTTCAGTTCAACTCGTCCATGCCAACCAGATAACCTAAATAGATCAGGTCTTATTTGGCACATGTCCCTTCAAACCATTCCTATTCATATATCCATCCAGATGCCTTTTAAATGTAATTGTACTAGCCTCCACCACTTTCTCTGGCAGCTCATTCCATACACGCATCATCCTCTGCATGAATCTGTTGTCCCTTAGGTCTATTTTAAATCTTTCCGCTCTGACCTTAAACCCAAGCCCTGTAGTTTTGGACTCCCCTACCCTGGGAAGAAGCCTTGTCTATTCACCCTATATGCCCCTCATGATTTTATAAGTCTCTATAAAGTCACTCCTCAGCCTCCAAAACTCCAAGGAAAACAACCCCAGCTTACTCAGCCTCTCTCTTTGGTTAAAACCCTCCAACCCTGGCAACATCCTTGTAAATCTTTTCTGAAACCTTTCAAGTTTCACAACATTCTTCCTTTCGCAGGGGAGAAGAATTACATGCATGATTCCAAAAGTGGTCAAATTAATGTCCTGTACAGTGCAACTTGACCTCCCAACTCATTTCCTCAATCCATTGATTAATAAAGGCAAGCATACCAAACACCTTCTTCACTATCCTATCTACTTCCGATTCGACTTTCAAGGAACTATGAACCTGCACTGCAAGGTCTCTTTGTTTAGCAACACTTCCCAGAACCTTACCATTATATTTCTGGAATATTGCGTGCAACTCTGGTCTTCCTCCTGTAGGAAGGGTGTTGTGAAATTTGAAAGGGTTCAGAAAAGGTTTACAAGGATGTTGCCAGGGTTGGAGGGTTTGAGCTACAGGGAGAGGTTGAATAGGCTGGGGCTGTTTTCCTTGGATGATATTACAAAGTTGAAAGCATTTATGCCCACTTTAAAATAGAGAGTGCTTTCTGAATATTGAAGTAAACTTAAAGTGCAGGCTCAGCTGCCTGAATGGAAAGGCTGGGAGAAGGGCTGTTTCAAAATAGATACATGTAACAATTAGCTATTAAATGGATACCTGAGATTTGGTTACTGTTTTTGACAACAATTCAAATTTAACCAATTAGTTTAAACTTTTCTCGGGTTACTAAAACCCAATCAAGTTTGATTTCATTGTTTTGACAACATCAGACCCATGACAGGGAACGATGTTAGGGGGTATTTAAAAAATGCAAGCATTTTGAAAATTGGTCAGAAAAACTATCACTGAACAGCAGAGCAACAGCTGTCGAGCCAAAGAGTTAACTGCCCATCTAACATCTTATTCTTTACGAAATTAGAAGACACTCTCTATGACTGTGTGGACTTGAGATTAAGTTAATGTAATATTTGATCACTGTTATTGGAACAGCATTTTTTTGTAGAGTTGAGGTCAGATAGTAAGGAGTTAAGAACAAAGGGGGCCTGGATTTGTGAATAGTTTTGTCTAGTGCTCACCATTAGAGTTAGGAAAATAAATTGTTATTTTTTTCTTTGAATAAGAGTTGTCAGTCACGCACTCATATTTTAAGATTACCAGGTGAGGTGAGCTTTTCTGGGTGTTTGGTTTTAATTAACAGAAGGGTTCAACCTCCGCATTGTAACAGTCTTGGGGCTTGTCCGGGATAACTGTCACAACCCAGAGGTCGAACCACTCTATTAATCAAAACCAAATACCCAGCAAAAGCTTGCTTCACCTCACAATCTGTTAAAATCTGAGAATTCCTAATTTCCACTATTTAAAGAAAAAATAACAATTTATTTTCCTAACTCTAATAGTGAACACTAAACAAAACTATTCATAAATTGAAGCACACCTTTTTCTTAACTACTTACTATCTGACCTCAACTCTATAAAAATTATTAAACATTACATTAACTTAATCTCAAGTCCACACATTCTCTGTCATCCCCATTGGCTATAATCCTCCATCTATTGATCTCCCTGGGTCGTCTTCATTTTACAGCGAGTGTGTTTCACAGGAAAAGGTACCTTTTCATAGAGAGTGTCTTCTAATTTCTTGGAGAGCAAGATATTAGATGGCTAGTCAGCTCTCCAGCTCAATGGCAGTTGCCACCAAACCAATTTTCAAAATGCCCATTTTTTTAAGCCCCCTAATATCATTCCCTGTCATGAGTGTAATGTTGTCAAAACAATAAATTTAAAGTCGACTGGGTTTTAAACTAATTGGTTAAATTTGAATTGTTGTCAAAAACAGCAACCAAAACTCAAGTATACATTTAACAGCTAATTGTTACAGCCCTTCTCCCAACCATTCAGGCAGCTGAACCTGCACTTTAAGGTTGCTTCAATATTCAGAAAACACTTTCTATTTTAAAGTAAACATACATGTTTTTTGGCTTCATAACAATGCTAACTGACCTGATATAAGGTTATAAAGTCATGAGGGGCATGGATAGGATAAATAGACAAAGTCTTTTCTCCGGGGTGGGGGAGTCCAGAACTAGAGGGCATAGGTGTAAGTTGAGAGGGGAAAGATTTAAAAAGGACATAAGGGGCAGCTTTGTCACTGAGAGGATGGTACGTGTATGGAATGAGTTGCCAGATGAAGTGGTGGAGGCTGGGACAATTGCAACATTTAAAAGCATCTGGATGGGTATATGAAAAGGAAGGGTTTACAGAGATATGGGCCAAGTGCTGGCAAATGGGACTAGATTAATTTAGGTTACAATTTGTTAATGTACAGGAAACAGTTTGTATAAATAGATATGGATATTATCTACGTGTCATCTTGACAAACCATCAATGAGTGCTATTGGAATAAGCGAATGAACGAATTGTACGAAGGGTCTGTTTCTGTGCTGTATATCTCTATAACTCTATGACTCTAAGTGCATTTTGTCATTTATATGCAGATGACACCAAAATTCGAGGTTCAGTGAGCAGTGAAGAAGATTACTTCAGAATACCAGGAGATCTGGATCAGATTTCCAACAATATACTCCATCATCCAAATTGCTGTACATTTGCCTAACCTATTTATATCACATTGCAGATTACGCATCCTCCTCACAACTTACCTTTTTAAACCATTTTCATATCCTCAAATTTAGTTACAACATATATTGTCCATTTATGCAAGTCACTAATGTAGCACATAAACACTTCAGACACTAGCACTCATAGTTGGTTTGTCAAGATGACACGGAGATAGTAAGCTTACCTATTTATACAAATTGTTTCCTGTACGTTAACAAATTGTTTATCAATATGAATGTTTCACCACCATTGATACTGAACTCCTTGTCCCCGACAGAATCCCCTTCTCTCCACAGTTGTGTATGAGGCACCTTACAAATACCATTGGGAAATCCAAACATGGTACATCTATTAGTTCTACTTTACGGACCCAGCTTCTTACATCTGCAAAGAACTGTCAAACATATTAAACATCATTTTCACTTCACAAACGAATAATTCTAACACATTTGCTGAAGGGTGATTTCCAATCGCCCTGTGACTAAGGTATGGCCTTAACAGTTACTTCTAGAATTTTCCCATGACAGATGTTAGGCTCACTGGTCCATATCTTTCTGCTTTCTGTCTCCCTCTATTCTTGAGGTACTAGGTTGTGGGTTTCCAATCTTTTGGCAGATTACCAAGAATGCATTTTCTATCTCTGCCACCAACTCATGAAACTAAGACACAGGCCGATAAAGTCTATTGAACGTGTCAGCTTTTAGGCCTCAGTGGTTTCCCCAATACTCTTTCTCTGGAGATTGTGATTATTCTAGTTCCTCCTACCCTTTCATCTTATAACTTTCTGCTAACCTTGAAATACTTTGGTGGCTCAGCGTTTAGCACTCCAGCCTCACAATGCCAGGAAGCCAGGTTTGATTCGGTAACTGTGTGGAGTTTGTACATTCTCCCTGTGTCTGTGTGGGTTTCCTCCGGGTGCTCCGGTTTCTTCCCACAGTCCAAAGATGTGCAAGTTAGGTGGTTTGGCCACACTTAATTTTCCATGATGTTCAGGGATGGGCAGGCTAGGAGGATTAACCATGGGAAATGCAGGATTACTGGGATAATGGTAGGGGACAGGTCTGGGTGAGATGCTCGTCGCGGGGTCGGTGTAGACTTGATGGGCTGAATGACCTGTTTCCACACTGTAGGGATTCTATGATTCATTAACAGTGTAAGACCTGCCCTGATTTGCCTTTCCAAAATGCAGCACCTCACATTTAACTAAATTAAACTAAATCTGCTACTCCTTGGCCCATTGGCCCATCTGATTAAGATCCTGTTGTAATCTGAGGTAACCTTCTTCGCTGTCCACTGGACCTCCAATTTTGGTGCCATCTGCAAACTTACTAACTGTACCTTTTATGCTCACATCCAAATCATTTATATAAGTGATAAAAAGAAGTGGACCCCAGTACCGATCCTTATGGCACTCCACTGGTTACAGGCCTCCAGTCTGAAAAACAACCCTGAAAATGTGTTGCTGGAAAGCCCTTCAGGAAGGGCTTATGCCCGAAACATCGATTCTCTTGTTCCCTGGATGCTGCCTGACCTGCTGCGCTCTTCCAGCAACACATTTTCAGCTCTGATCTACAGCATCTGCAGACCTCACTTTCTCCTGAAAAACAACCCTCCCCCACCATCCTCTGTCTTCTACCTTTAAGCCAGTTCTGTAACCAAATGGCTAGTTCTCCCTGTATTCCATGTGAGCTAACCTTGCTAACCAGTTTCCCATGAGAAACCTTGCTACTACCATCAATTTCAGTCTTGGCCAAAAGAGCAAAAAAGTATCTTGTTTGAAATGGTGCCAGCAATTCTGCAGGAAGCCTTCCAAGTCAGGACAATAAAAATACACCATTCAAGACTGCAGAACAATCATGAATATGATAAAATACATACAACTGTCAACATCCACTATCTGCTGTGGTCATGTCCACCAGAACCAGATGCTTTGAGTTGCTTCACTGCCAACAATCCTCAATGGAGGCATCAGTCAAAGTTACTAATACATCGTAGATAAGAATATCCATTTGAAGCCTTCAACAGAAGGGAGGCTCAGTCCTGATAAACAGAATTGGTTCACTACATCATACTTAAGACCTCGTTACATCAAATCTGAGTTCTAGGATAAGTCTCTTGTGATGCATCAGACTCAAAAGTAAGTACATATCATGGATTATGACTTGACACAAGAACTAATTTGAATTAAGTATTGACTATCTTGGTCCTGGCACAGTTTTCATATCCTAATGGGCATAGCTTATCTCATGATGTTAGTTAGGGGCAGCAAGGTGGCTCAGTGGTTAGCACTGCTGCCTCACAACACCAGAGGCCAGGGTTTGAATCCAGCCTTGCACATTCTCCCCGTGTCTGCGTGGGTTTCCTCCGGGTGCTCTGGTTTCCTCCCACAGTCCAAAGATGTGCAGGTTAGGTGAATTGGCCATGCTAAATTGGCCATAGTGTTCAGGGATGTATAGGCTAAGTGCATGAGTCAGGGGTAAATGTAAAGTAACAGGGTAGAGGCATAGGTCTGGATAGGTTACTTTTCAGAGAGTCGATGTGGACCTGTTGGGTCAAAGGGCCTGTTTCCACATTGTAGGGATTCTAATTCTTAACTCCTTCAAGTTCAAAGTATCTTATGCAAAATTTCTCCCCACCTCTACCCCCATCCTTATTTCTAGAACATAGCACATAGAACATAGAACAATACAGCACAGAACAGGCCCTTCGGCCCACGATGTTGTGCCGAACATTTGTCCTAGCTTAAGCACCCATCCATGTACCTATCCAATTGCTGTTTAAAGGTCACCAAAGATTCTGACTCTACCACTCCCACAGGCAGCGCATTCCATGCCCCCACCACTCTCTGGGTAAAGAACCCACCCCTGACATCTCCCCTATACCTTCCACCCTTCACCTTAAATTTATGTCCCCTTGTAAAACTCTGTTGCACCCGGGGAAAACGTTTCTGACTGTCTACTCTATCTATTCCTCTGATCATCTTATAAACCTCGATCAAGTCA
>NC_057729.1:5032935-5049327 GCF_004010195.1 Chiloscyllium plagiosum | reverse complement strand
TCTTGAATGACCTCCCCACCCCTCTTCCGACCTATGTCGTTGGTGCCAACGTGCACCACGACTTCTGGCTGCACACCCTCCCCCTTAAGGATTCTGAAGACACGGTCCGAGACGTCTCGGACCCTGGCACCCGGGAGGCAACAAACCATCCGAGAGTCTCACCCATGTCCACAGAACCGTCAGTCCGTTCCTCTAACTAGAGAGTCTCCTATAACTAGCGCTCTCCTCCTCTCCCCGTTTCCCTTCCGAGTCTCAGAGCCAGACCTCGCGCCACAGACCCGGTCACTGCAGCTTACCCCTGCTACCCCAACAGTATCCAAAGCGGTATACTTATTGTTTAGGGGAACGACCACAGGGGATGCCTGCACTGCCTGCTTCCTCCCCTTCCCACCTCTAACTGTTACCCAGCTACCTCTGTTCTCTGGCGTAGCTATGTCCCTGTAGCTTCTATCTATCACCACCTCAGCCTCTCGAATAATCCTCAGTTCATCCAACTCCAGTTCCAGTTCCCTAACTCGTTCTGTGAGGAGCAGGATCTGACTGCATTTCCTGCAGATGAAGTCGGCAGGAGTATCGGTGGTCACCCCTACCTCGAACATCCTGCAGGAGGAACATTCCACTGCCTGCGCTGCCATTACTCTACACCTCGTCTTTGAAAACAAGAACACTGAGTAGCTTACCTGTGGACTTTAAAATTAGGCTAGAGGAGGAGGATGGGAGAGAGGCCCTATTATATTTGAGTGGGTGTGGTCTAGACCCCAGGCCCTACTATGTAGGGCCTGGGGTCTAGACCACACCCACTCAAATATCAATCACTTACCTTCCCGACCAGCTCTACACTCCAACCTCATTTCCGCCCAGCTCGCGCCGCTCTCTGCTGTGAGAAGACCGTTGGCGTCGATGTAAGTTCTTTATATATCAGTCACTTACCTTCCCGACCAGCTCTGCGCTCCAACCTCACTTCCGCCCAGCTCGCACTGCTCTCTGCTTATCAAATTCTTTATATAATTGTTTTGAATAATTAAAGCAGGTTTGCCACTAGTGGGAAACTTTAGTGATTCAAACAATTGTATAAAGAATTTGCCACCGAGTCTCTGACTTTATATAGATAGACAACGACTTTCTGATGAAGGGCTTTTGCCTGAAACATCGACTCTCCTGTTCCTCGGATGCTGCCTGACCTGCTGTGCCTTTCCAGCACCACACTCTTGACTCTAATCTCCAACATCTGCAGTCCTCACTTTCACCTAATAACTTGGTTGGGTTGCTTCTTGAGGATGAATCATTCAGGTTCAGTTTCTTGCTAAACTGGAACTTTTCAGTGCTGTCCTGAGCTGGGGCAGGGCTGACCGCAGGGAGCATAGGCAGCGGCGCATGGCTGCGAGCGTGGAGCGGAGGATCCGGAAGGAGGTCCGTTGCTGGAGGCTTCGGATTTGTTGCAGGTACTGGTTGACCTGGCTGGGTCCAATAGTCCGGAGTCCATGCGGGGTCAGTCGGTTCCATAGGCAGGTGCCGGGGAAGGAGATGTGGCTGTGGTAGCGAGTCTGTTTCAGGACGTGGCTGAAGAGCTTCAGGGCAGAGGAGATGACCTGGGGGGTGCAGTGAGAGAGAGACTCACTGAGGTCCTTGTAGAGGAAGGAGGAGAACTTCTTCAAGGTAGGCATTCTTGCAAGAGGATTCGCAGTAGGTTAAGATCAACTAGGAGAAAGTGAGGACTGCAGATGCTGGAGACCAGATTTTTGACATGACCAGGAAAAAACGTTTGTCAGTGTATGATGCTGGTCTCCAGCATCTGCAGTCCTCACTTTCTCCTAAAATTCAAAGGTCTCAGTTTATCAGGTTCAATCAAAGCCAGTAAAGCTAACTGTGCTGTTTTGTTATTTCAACTTCTAAATAGCTGTTGTGGTTCTGTAGCACACCAGAACTGCAAAAAGAGGAAGAGGAACACCTGTACAAGGTATTCGCCAAAAACAGATAACCGCGCAATTTCATCAACAGATGCCTAAGAGAAAGACAACGGCACGAGGACATGCCGCAACCCAAAGGACTAGCCACACTACCATACATCAGGAGCATTTCAGAACTGTAAAACTCAAAGAGGCAAAGCAGGCTTTTCTGCTCAGAAGTGAGATGTATTGATTTTGAAGTCACACACTTGCTCCTCGTGGTAATAGTCTCTGTATTTTAAGTACTTTCACCATTCCTTTAGTTTTGAATGACCTGCACTATGCTGCTCTCTGTCAGGAACAAAGAGACAAAAAAACTGCAGATACTGGATTCCAAAGTAGAGAGGCAGGAGGCTGGAAGAAAACAGCAAGCCAGGCAGCATCAGGAGGTGGAGAAGGATCTTGAGGAAGGGTTACACCCAAAAAGTTGACTTCTCCTCCTCCTGATGCTGCCTGGTTTTGCTGTGTTCTTCCAGCTTCCTGCTTGTTCTCTGTCAGAAGACTGTAGTTTCATTACCTTCAACCAAGGGGCTGGTTTCAGATACTTCAGTAACACTTACCTCCAAGCAAGCATTTTAAGTGGCTTAGATGGCTGTATGATAGTTGCCATTTTTGGTTCAGATGAGTCATCCGATACCTTTAGAAATGATTGGGCTGTTTCTTCCAATGATGGTATGTCATCATATAAGGATGCATATTCTAATTGAGGTACGTCTATGGATTTTTTCCAGCAATGCTTGCTGGAAGATGTTAACTTGTTTGTATAAGTGAGCATCATTAGTTTTGTGGTTCAAAGGTTGTTTTAATTTTGTGCGTGCTTGCTGACACTGATAATGACGAGCAACTATGCAACTAAGCTGTGTTAAAATAACCAGTTACAGGAAGGTAGGGGTCCTGCTTGCACACAGCCAGTCATTTTAACACAGTGCCCTACTCACATGCCCACTTATCTGGCCTCAGCATGTTGCAGTGTGCCAGTGAAACACAGTGCAAACTGGAGGGACAACATCTCATCTTCTGATTAGGCACTTTACAAATTTCTACAGTTAATACTGAGTTCAACATCTTTAAGTTACAAACATTTCTTCCTTTTTTTTTAGCTTTTTATCATGTCCTCCCTTCCCCCTGTCCCAGTTACGGTCCTTTCAAGTCTAGCAGGAGACACATCATTGTTCTGCAGTTCTCACATTCTGATCACTTAATGTAACATCTTTTCTCCATCAGCACCCTACACCCACTACCTCCAACTACCGGCCCCCTCCATATTTCAGCTCTGATGAAGAGTCATTTAGACTCAAAACATTGGCTTGCTCTCGCTCCATGGATGCTATGTGACCTGCTGTGATCTCTAGCATTTGTTGTTTTCCTTTTAATATCAATTGCCTTTCCTAGAGAGAACCGGTTAATTCCATGGCTAAAGCATCTGTGGTCTTAGATCTGTTTGGAGGAGTCATATCTTTCTCCAATGTCACTATCTTTTATTAATATTATCTTCTTTAAATAACTGACCTGAAAACTATTGAAGGAATATTTAGAATTTTTTATATCAATTAAACTGACTTTGTTGCTTACTGTTTCAAATCTTATAATAATTTTCATCATGTTAAGTGCTAAATCTTCTTCAGCGGGTTATTTAAACATTGTCTCTTCTTCCACTTCAAATGATTCTAAACAACATAATGTTCTCCACACCAACTATTCAGAAGGATTTAAAAAGGAAACAGTGCAAGACAGGGAGAGCTGTATAACTGTGAGGGTGTCTCTATTACTCAAGAGGTAGAAGTGAATGATCCATGACATTAGGTGAGAGATTCTTATACATAATGTGAGGGCAATGAAGGACATTCAAATGAGAATAAGGTTTCAATTTCAAGGCACTTGAAGAGAAATCAAGAGTGCGGTGCTGGAAAAGCACAGCAGGTCATGCAGCATCCAAGAAGCAGGAGAATCAATGTGTTGGGCATAAGCCCTTCATCAGGAATGAAGGGGAACACAGTCAAGATTGATGAGGACGTAGCTGATGGTCAAAGGAAACAGTGTGGGAGAGGATAAAGCTGTGAAATAGAGGACTGATTGTTTTCACCACCTGACGGCTCATACACTCATTAACCTTCTAGATAATACTGTCTTTATAAAGGAAATGTTTGCATGTCTGCATTTCTGTGTTATAGGATACCTTGTTGCTAAGCAACAGCTCTTTTTAAAATCTGTTCTACCATTGTTTCTAAAGCACTGAACTATTCATCTTGAGGAATTTTAAAAAGCCTGATAGAACTGAAAAATATTGTGTATGTTCTCCCTGACATATACAACATGGAAATATAGATTAAACCTTAAGCTATACATGGTTCTGTCCATTTTATATCCAGGTTTCCTAATAATAATATCAGTATGTTCTAAACTTATACATCACCATGACTTTAGGTAAAAATCTTGGAGCATAGAGCAAGAATTCAACTTCTTAGTTGTGATTTATTTTCAAATTTCTTCTTGCTCAGATATACACTGCTAAACACAAACCAGGTCCAGGTCATGGTTTCTGACATTGGTTTCCTCCTAAAAGCCCGCAGGAGGAGACTTCTAGAAAATGTAGCTCCACGATAAATAAATAGCAGTGTTCTGTTCACTTAGAACTTGTTGGCTTGGTGCTCAGGAGACAATCACATCAACCATTCGAGAAGCCCAGTGTGGTCGTGAAAACAAACTGCAGAAGTGGTTGGTGGAGTGAAGTAAGGATGCAATGCATGGATGTGGCAGAAGGAAACTCAGATCAGGGTCAAAAAGGATACCTGAGAATAATCTTCCCATCTTATACATGGTCCTTCAGGCAGAGACTTCAATCAAACCCATTCCCACATAAACACCGGAACCAAAGGTCTCCAACAACTCGAGGGCAGGTGTTGACCCTTTTAAAATAAGTCAAAGCCAGAGTTTAAACAATACTGAGAAAGATTTGGTAGAAGCATGTTAAGTAACATACAGGAACACATCTTGATAAGAGTTTCTTTCTAACTTTTTTTTGTTTTAGCTATTAAAACTGATCTTTCTTGATCATTTAGAGAAAAATGTTCCAGTGTAGATCAGGAGGACCCTATAGCTATTCTGTGCTACTTACTGGCATTATCCCAAGATTAAACCACAGAATAGCAGTTGACTGGGCTGAGGAGAGGATATACCAAGGCTGCCTGCTTCTGCAGATTATTCAGTGACATCCTGGTGCAACTTCAGTCGATTTGATGATTGGTATGTGGTTATGTTATGGCATGCCCAAGTGCAGATGATTAATGTCGTGCACCAGCTTATACCCACATCATAACTATGTCCAGAATTTGGTCTGTCAACAGCACAAAGAAAACACTGCTCCCCCACAACACCCCTCTAATGTGATAGTGAGATCAAACTTGGCAATAATGCTTCTTGTATAAGGCAGTTAGTACATGAAAGAGTTAACTGACATTACAAAGAGAGGCTCATGTATCAAACAGAGCCTTAGCCACAGCCCAGATACTCCACCCTCAAATAGAGGAAGGGGACTGCCAGCCAGAGGCGGAGCCACACACAGGCCCCTTGACTCTGCTCACTCTGCATTGGCCAAGCCCTCCACCACCACCTCCACCCTGCCTGCCAATCACCCCCTAGCATTGAATGTTCAGCAATGGGAAGGGTCACCTTGCCCCAGGCTGGAAGACTCTCGGCTCATCTGGCCCATCCAGACAAATGCGCCTCCAGGTCTTCCTTGCAAATGTTCAGGAGCAATGGGCTTCACTACTGAGCACACTCCCTCCACCCGGTTACACAAGAGGGAAGCTCAGGGAGGAGGGAGAGGGGGAAGAACGGTTTGTGACGGCACATGGAGCTTGTTGTACGGCAGCACCTTTGGCTGCACAGCATGGCCATCTACCTGATTGTGTGACCATGCCAGTAGGCACGAGGTAAATGCACACTGAAAGAGCAAGGGAGTAGCCCTAGTTTGCAGTGTGGTCCATGCTGTGGGCAGTGACTCTCCCTGTGTATCTAAATACTGCCAGTTGATGCGGTACCCTGCTTTGCAAAGATGGGTGCAATGCCAGGTCAGGGTGCTGGTGATGACTCTCTGAAAGTTGGGTGCCAGTGACCAAAGGAGACACATCATTAGTGCTCATGGGTCATGCCCTGTTCTGCCGTTTGGCCGTAGGTAATCAGAAGCTGAACTCACCAGGCACCCACTCTCATTTCTACTTCAAGCTTCCTGATTGCTGGTTTGTGTGGCGCGTTTGGTATGATTTCAATCCATAGCAAGTTGACAAGTAATTTGACAAGCAACAAAGAGTGTCAATTGGGTACTTGCTTCTCCCTGGCAAAAATGACCCAGTAATATTATCACTAGACACGAGACCCAGATAATGTTCTGGGTACCTGGGTTCGAATCTCACCACGGCAGATGGTCGAACTTGAATTCAATAAAGATCTGGAGTCTAATGATGACCATGAATCCATTGTTGATTGTAGGAAAAATCCATCTGATTCGCTAATGCCCTTTAGAGAAGGAAACTGCCATCTCTGACTCTGACTCTGACTCTATCCTTACCTAGTCTGGCCTACATATGACACCAGACCCACCGCAATGTGGCTGTCTCTTAACTGCCTTCTGGGCAATCAGCCTTGGACAATAAAAAGATTTCACCATGCCACTTGAGCAAAGGGGGCAAGATGATATCAACTTTGAGACTAATATCAGATTCTATCCTCAGTTCTCCATAGCTGACACTGTTCAGCTGCTCATAAGATTTTGCCTTATCTTTTTGACCATCTCCCCAAACTCTCACTCTGCCACTGAGTGCCAATTCCCCTTCAGTTATACCTCAGGTTACTTTTCTACATTAAAGATGATGTGTAAAAACAAATTCCTAGTCATCAAAAAAAAAAACTGCATTTCTTCAGTTGCACTCAGGACATCAGGTGATCCCAGAACACTGGGGGGAAAAGAACAATTCAGTACTTTCGAAGTGTAGCCATTGTTGTACTGTAAATGTATGACAGACCAATTCCAACAGGCACCATTAGAACCCAGCTACAGTCAACAGTCTCAACATACCAATTGCTTTGGCCTTTAATAAAAATGCAATTGGAAGTGGTTTTTATAAATGAACATGATATTAAATTTGGTGAACACACTGGAATACCTTGTAGTTGTAGTTTCCAATGATATTCATTAACCAAACCCTATTCTTATAAGGCTTCTTCAGCAATCTTCTACATTGGAAGGGGCTGGTGGAGTCTCACACACAGAAACACAATTCACTCAGATTGAAAATACAATTTTAATATCCAATTAATATTCATGCAATTAAGTGTCATCAACTATATTAGCATTTCTTGTAACAGATAATTAGTGCAATGTCAAGCCCCTTTATAACACATTCATTTCACTTAATTATAATATTGTGCTGATTTTTAATTGTCAGATACCAAACACCAACAAATTCCTCAGACAGGGAAGCATGAAATTAAATGCATGAAGTAAATGAGTCAAGCAAATGTATTTAATGTAACAGTTTAATATTCTGTTTAGGGATAATGAAATTTATACTCTTTCAGGTTTAGCACCGTATGGAAGCCCCAAGGGGAATACAAATACCATTAACTGACGATAAATGGAAAATAAACTAGTAATGCTCTGTGCAATTTGACATTTCTTTAATGAGAGGAGAAAAGCAAAGCGATTTGCAGGTACAGATGTTTGCATTTTTCTTTGTCAGCCCATCAACACTTAATTAGAATCACAGTAAATAAGCCCTTTTGAACCAAGGCTTTGTTTTTTTAAACCTTACAGATACGGCCATCAAAATTAAGAAGAACTGAGCTCGCTCGTGCTGCTGTCGCTGGGGCTTGGCGCACCGTTTTCTCATCACTGGCCCTAGCATCAGGATAGTGGCATAAACTCTTCTCTTTCAGCCAACTGTAAGAGTTGAAAACCGAAGTTGGCGCCCTCAGATTCTTGATGGGGTACAGGTGTAAATTGGCAATTTTTGTTTACGTAGTCACAAGGACGAGTGGTGGATTTCTGGTTGACTGTCTTTATATTAAATTAAGTCTTAGGATGTGGGCCTTGCTGGCATTGGTTGTCCATTCCTAATTGCATTTGAAAAGGTGGGTGTGAGCCTTCTTCTCAAACTGCTGCAGTCCATGTGTTGAAGGTGTTCGGACAACACTGTTGGATAGGGAGTTCTGGATTAGAGCTCCAGTGATGCTGAAGAAATAGCAAATAATGTCCAATTCAGCACAATATGTGTCTCAAGGGTAACTTGTTGGTAATGTTCCCATGCACCTTCTCCCTTTATCCTTTTTACTGATGGAGATCATAGGAATGAGAGATGCTATTGTAGGATCTAGGTGAGTTACTGGAGTATATCCAATAAATAATAATCACGACATGAGTGGAGGAGTGGATATTCAAAGTTGCGAAGAGGCTGGTTAAGAGGATAGCTTTGCGCTGGATCATGTTGAGCTTCCTGAGTCTTGTTATGCATCACCTTGTTTAAGAGACTCCAAATGAAACTACAGAGAAACCTAAATAGGTATATTTGCTGCTTAACTAATATGGAATGAGTATTTTGTTCCCATCAAAATACACCCAATCGCCCTTAGAATCATTGAAACCCTACAGTGTGGAAGCAGGCCATTCAGTCCATCGAGTCTGCACCGATCCTCCTAAGGACCCTTTTGTGTATGCATTGGACGATCAAATAATTGGGTGCAGAGGGGTACACCTCAATGGACAGCAGCTGCTTTCTGGAATTTCCAAAGAATGTTGTTCACACGTCGTATGAACTTCCTGAGGAAGTGGTGGATGTGGATACAATTACAATATTTAAAAGGCATTTGGATAAGTACATGAATAGGAAAGGTTTGGAGGGATATGGGCCAGGGGCAAGCAGGTGGGACTAGTTTAGTTTGGGATTACATTCGGCATGGACTGGTTTGGACTGAAGGGTCTGTTTCTGTTCTGTATGACTCTATGACTCTATGATTGGATGATGAGAATGGAGGAGTTGGTGCAGATGAAGACGCAGGCTCCTCATTTTTAATAAGTAAATTGGATGGGCAATGGGAGGCATGAGTGAGACCAGCATAATGAGGAAACTGGAAGCAATAAAAATGTAATTCCTTATTTTGCCGAAGTATGATAATAATTAAAAACCAAGGAACTGGAAGATGCAAGTCAGCCCTCAAGTCTGCTTTGCCATTCAATAAATCATGGTCAGCGTGTACCTCAATTTAAATTCCTGCCTCTATTCCCTTGATCCTGAACAAGGATCCATTGGTTTCAGTCTTAAATTTCAATTGACTCAATATCCACAGTCTTTTGTGAGAGAACTCCATAATTCATTAGCATTCATGCTACCTGACCCTAAATCACAAAAATACATGGTATACCATTAAATCTATGATTTTTCTCAACTCCTGCATCCAATTAAATTTACCCAATTGTTTACTGGATTCATTGTTCATCCATTATATAAATAGAATAGATTATCAAGACCAGTGAGATATAATTTGTAAAACAGTCACATCGCCAATAGTAGATCATCTACGACTTGTAATCTTGCAACCAACTCACGAGCTAGAAGTAATAGTCCATTGGTCAAATGAGTAAATCACTGTGAGCAGAGAACAACATTATTGATTAGCTCCCGGCAATGCATAAGAATCACTCTTCCAAGAGAGTGACTTCAGAGGGTTTATTTGAGTGTTTCGAATGGCCAACTCAAATATTTCCTGCTCCCACCTTCCCAATGAGCAAAATTTCAAGTCAGTACTCCCATTGGAGACTCATGCCTGATTTCTGGAGTGTTCTCATCTATCAGAAGCAATGTGAATGGAATTTAATGCCAAATGATGCTTGGCTAGGTGTAAAACAGAAACCTAATGTTTTCCTTGAGTTTACATTTATTGAAGGAGATTCTAATGTAAACTCCAGGTAACACCATTTTTGATTTCGTCAGTGTTCAGGGATGGGAGAGTGTGATTGTGGATGAGGTGGGTAAGGGGAGCCAGAGGCAGGGGTCGAGGAGCCTCAGCAATTATCCAACTACTTTGAGCTCAATTGGGTTGGGGTGAGGGCTGCATATTGTTCATCGAATCATAGAATCCCTTCAGTATGAAAGCAGACCATTCAACACATCAGGTCCACACTGACATCTGAAGAGCATTCGATCCAGTCCCACCACATCCCTGCAACCCTGCATTTCCTGTGGCTAATCCACCAAACCTACACACCTCTGGATACTTTGGGCAACTTTAGCATGGCCAATCCATCTAATCTGCACATCTTTGGATTGAGGGAGAAAACTGAAGCACCTGGAGGAAACCGACGCAGACACGGGGAGAATGTACAAACTCTACACAGTCACCCAAGGCTGGATTCGAACCCAGGTCCCTTGTGCTGTGAGGCAGCAGTGTTAACCATTGACCCGCCGTGCTGCCCCAGTGAGTGAACTGACTTTGGCACTGTCATACAGGAAGGTTTTCAGGTGGAGTGGATTGGGTGGCATAAGAATTAATGCACTGATAGTACAGGACAGTATTGTCAGAAATATTGGCATGACTATCTGTAGCAGAGTATGAGTCCAGACCACTGAGATGCCTGCCTGGCACCAGTACTCAGAACACCTGCTCAGTGTTGGAGAGGACCTTGCAGTGGGAGGTGGATAAACTAGTTGTCATAGACAAGGCAATAGTCAATGACACCAGTAAGACAAGGAAGGAGGTCCTGAATAGTCATGATGAGAAGTTAGGCACCAAATTAAGAAGACCTCAAAACATCATGATCTCTGGATCGTTACCTGAGCCAGGTGCAAATTGGTACAGCACAAATTAGATTAGACAGATGAAGATTTGGCTCAAAGATTGATGTGACGGAAATGGGTTCCAGTTCATGGGACATTGGTACCATTACTGGGAAAGAGGGATCTGTACCATTGGGACAGTGTACAGTTAAACCATTCCAGGGCGAGTGCTTTTGGAAGCTGCATATTGAGAGAAGTACAGAGGATATTAAAATCATGGGGGCAAAGGATCAAGTTTGGAAAGATTTGACAAATCAAAGAGTAGAGACAAAGAAAAGACAAAGGTATTAATATTGGAATTTATGAACAGGAAGGGATAGGAAGCACATATCAGAGAGTAAATCAGCAGCTACGATTTGAGGTTACAAACAAGAATCAATTGATTAAAGTGAAGTCTCTATGGATGTATAGAGTTCACTTGGAACAAAAGAAACTCAAATAGGAACAAATAACTGCAATCTGATAGCCCTGGTAGAGACATGATGATATGGTTTGTTACCTGTAAGTTGAAGAATACAGGATATTTCAGAAAGAAAGGAAGCTCAGAAAAGGTGGAGGGGTCTCTTTTGGTTATTGATAGTATTAGCACAAGAGGTGGGGGTGACCTAAGTTCAGGAAGCTAGTATCTAAAAGTAGATTGGGTGAGTGTGAGAAATGATAAAGGTAAGAAGTTAATTATGGGAGTCATGTAAACATGGTGATAATTATGGAAGATCTTAATCTACACATAGACTGAAAATTTCAGAAAGATAGAAGTAGATTAAAAAAGGATAACATACAGTGTTTTCAGGATAGTTTCTTAGTATAGCATGTTCTGGAGATGACCAGAGAGCAAGTTGACCTGGTATTCTGTAATGAAATATAATTCGTTAATAACCTCAAAGTGAAGGTGATAGCAGCAATCAGAACACCATAGAGTTTTTCAGGAACAGGAAGTGACTTCACCACAGGAAAAAACATCACCACAGGAAATTACATCACCAACCCAAAGAAACCCAAACATATAAATAGAAAGCAGGACTTTTAAGCATTTCTTCGCATGAGGTCCACTGAAGATGTTACCTAGTAAGGTAACAAAACGTCTGGAAATGCACCTTTCAGCTCATTGAGAAAACCTACATCCAAAACCTCAACCTGAGCTACAAATCTTCCCAAAACTTGCTAAAGTTATAAGGAATGGTTGGCAAGGCTAATGCTTACAGGAGTTTAGAAAAGATGCAACTTGATTGAAACATAGAAGACCCTGAAGGGTCTTGACTGGGTGCATGTGGAGGGTATGTTGCTTTTGTGAGAGAACCAGGTGTCACCTATTTAAACCAGAAAAGAGACTTTTTTTGTAAAAAGATGGTCATGAGTCTTGAGAACTCTCTTCCTGAAGAGATGTGAATGCAGAGGCCTTGATATTTTAAGATGGAGGTAGATTGATGACAGTACATGAGACAGTGAGAGGTTATCATAAGCAGGGGCAAAGGTGGATCTGAGGTTATGATCAGAACTTCCATGATCTCATTAACTGATGGAGCAAACTCCTGTCCCTTGTTCATAAGGCGTCCCTGTGTGATGATGAAAAAAGAGGCTAAAAAGTGAAGTGATTCTAATGAGGTCAGCCAGGTGCTCCTCATAGAATATGAATTCCCTGATTGCCGCTGTTAATCTGGTCAAACAGGGAGCCCTGGCTGAAAGATTCTGACACTGACAAGGCTGTGCCAGGGTCAAGGACTTTACACATGTAAATAAAGGAGGACTCGGTGACAGGATAAAGGCTTCTGTGGAGTTCTTTGAATGATGACGTGAGTAAAACACGTTCCTGAAGAAAAGCGCTTGCAACAGTTATCTTTCGGAACGCTGCTCCTTCAGTCATGGGGTATGCGTGTTGCTAGGAAAGTTAGCATTCAGTATTCACTACTAATTTTTCTTGAGAAGGTGGAGGTGAGCCAGTACGGTCTGCATCACTCCAATCCTTGTGGTATTGGTACATAGAATGGTGTTGATACATAGAATGTTTTCATGATCTTGATCCAGTGGCAGTGAATGAATTATGGTAGAGTTGCAAGTCAGGATGCAGTGTGACTTGGAGGGCACTTATATATGGGAATGTTCCCATGCACCTGCTGCTCTTGTCCTCATGGGAGAAGTGATAGGTTTGAGCATTGCTGTCAAAAGAGACTTGGCAAATTTTTACAGTGTATCTTGGAATGGATACCCACTTTTGCCATGGTACGCTGGTGGTGGAAAGGGTGAATGTTTAAAGAATAATTTACTTATAACCATCCAATACTTTATATTGCAAATTTTTTCACTAGCACTCATCAAAAATTAGATAATGCAAAGGGACAACATCCTGCGATTACAGAATCACAGAATTGTTACAGTGCAGAAGGAGGCCATTCAGCCCATTGTGTAAGCTGTGGCTCTCTGGGCATTCTGACCTTGTCCTAATCTCCTGCCTTTTCCTTGTGACCCTGCACATTATTTCTGTAGTGATTGGAATGACATCAGCCAGGTGGACCTCATAGAACAGTTCCCTAAGTGGGGCTGTTAACCTGCAGATACAAACAGGAGTGTCCTGGATTCTGCTCACTCTCGAAGCCAGCTCTGAGCTAGCCGGGTCAGTATCATATACTATGCACATGTAAGTAAAGGGTGACTTGGTGACGGGATACCACCTTCTGTGGAGTTATTTCTCTTTATTTTTAAAAGAGCAGGAACAATTTCTCCCTATCTGCTTTGCGATTTTGACATTTCCATCAGATGTCCTCTTAGCCTTCTCCTCTCCAAGGAGTAAAGTCCCAGTCTCTCCTCACAACGGAAGTTTCTCATCCCTGGAATCATGCTCACAAACCTCTTGTGTATTCTCTTCAATGCATTCATATCCTTTTAAGGTGTGGTCTCCAGACCATACACAAAATTCCAGCTGACATCTACCCAGTGTGCAATATAACATGGCTTCAAAGATGGCTCAGAAGTGAAGGAGCCATTGACATTAATCCACATGATTAAGTTGTATACAATGACATGGCTCATTACATATTATTAAAGATGGAGAAGATGGTAGAATTTAAAACTTTTTCAATCTTACCAAAAACTTGAAGTTCTTACAGTAGCATGAGAAAAATGCTCATGCAAACTGTATTTCATTCAACCAACTGGACAAAAACCAAGGAGGACAGCTTTCATGATTAATGACATACTTGCAATTGGAAATGGAGAAGTCACCCAGAAAGTGTTGGGGAGAAGGCTCATTCAGGTGGGGAAAGTAACAAAGTGACAAAGTGAGCAGGTGAAGTGGTGGACAGAATAACATCTCACAAGCTATGGTCTGAATCATTGCCAGCCAATGGCTGGGTTAGAGGGGACCCACCAATCCTCCTTTCTATTCTTATCAGAAAGATGTTGTGAAATTTGAAAGGGTTAAGAAAAGATTTACTAGGATGTTGCCAGGGTTGGAGGATTTGAGCGAGAGGGAGAGGCTGAACAAGCTGGGGCTGTTTTCCCTGGAGCGTCGCAGGCTGAGGGGTGACCTTATAGAGGTTTACAAAATTGTGAGGGGCATAGATGGGGTAAATAGGCAAAGTCTTTTACCTGGGGTCAGGGAATCCAGAACTAGAGGGCATAGGTTTAGTGTGTGAGCGGAAAGATATAAAAGAAACCTACGGGACAACTTTTCACACAGAGGGTGGTACGTGTATGGAATGAGCTGCCAGAGGATGTGGTGGAGGCTGTACAATTGTAACATTTAAGAGGCATTTGGATGGGTATATGAATAGGAAGGGTTTGGAGGGATATGGGCCGGGTGCTGGCAGGTGGGACTAGATTGTGTTGGGATATCTGGTCGGCGTGGCCGGTTTGGACTGAAGGGTCTGTTTCCATGCTGTACATCTCTATGACTCTAAGTCAGATAATCTCTGTAGGTCTTTCCTTCTAAGCTGGCTCTAAGGACCTGTTTAGTTAAAATGGTGGAAAATGAAGCAGTGAATCTTATTGAGGAGGGCCAATTGCTTAATAACAGGATGCAGTTTATTGCACGATAGCAGTAGGTACATTATCTTTGTAATTATGATTAACAATGATCCATCTGTATCCATTGGCATCTCAAGCGAGACAGGAATTTTCACATCATTAATGTTGAATGTGCTGACTTTTTACACACTTTGCAAAATTAATGCAGGTTCAGTGACTACATTGTTGAGCCCCCAACGGCACTCTATCTACAAGTAAAAGCCTTCATTGTTTCTCATTTCAACACTTTCTTTTCTTATACTAGTCATGATTCGGAGATGCCGGTGTTGGGCTGGGGTGTACAAAGTTAAAAATCACACAACACCAGGTTATAGTCCAACAGGTTTAATTGGAAGCACACTAGCTTTCGGAGCAACGCTCCTTCACAATCACCTGATGAATGAGCGGCGCTCCGAAAGCTAGTGTGCTTCCAATTAAACCTGTTGGACTATAACCTGGTGTTGTGTGATTTTTAACTTTTCTTATTCTGCTATTATATATAAATTCAATGCAAGCTTCAGAAGTAATTGGAGAGGGAGGTAATTTCTCCAGAGTTCAGGACGTAATGGAACCATACACCCATTCTTTATGAATGGGTTGACTGTTCTTGCAGATTACCGTGGAAGAAATCTTTCCTGAGTTCTTTAATCCTTAGCATTCTTCAGCCTCTTGGCCTAAAAGTTGGACTTAGAGTTGTTGTCGTTGCCTCAAATTTTGTGTCAATTTCTTTCCATCCACTTTTCATTACTTCCCCTTCAATACACTGAGTCAACTTTTGAGCATTATCCATTGTTTATTTTTCCCACCTTTTTAACAGGAACTAACATGCAGGTCAAGACTACAAGTGACTGCTTCTCCATAGCAGCCTCTCAGCTGCAGCATCTTTTGCTCTGCTGTCACCTCTTTGTTTTGTTCAGCTCTACAAAAATACTGGCTTATCTCTCAATTCCCATGTCCAATGGAGCCACTTTTGAAATGATAACTTTTCTCCCCACTATATACATGTTGACCAAATCTGTTGTATGCTCCCAGTATTGTCTGTGATTTATTTTATCACTGATTTGCAGCAAGTTGTATTTTATTCTCTGAGGTGTATCCAAGTGGTTGACCTTTCAGCTTGTTTCAAAGTTTGACACATTATTCTGAAGGAAACCTTTATCAAAATAGCATCTAGAAACATAGAGAAGACCAGGAAGCAACAAGCTAATAGCTCACATGGCAAAACGCAGTGAAAGATATATTGCTGTTCCTTCTAACAACCAGCATGAATAAAACATTCAGTGAGTGATAAACATTATCAAAAACACAGGAAAACCTTTCAAGGCAAGACAGCAGAGAAATATTTATGCAGCAATAAGCAAACATGCAACTTTGCATGCCACTGTTTAAGAAGGGAGGTAAGGACAAGCCAGGTAACTATAGACCAGTGAGTCTGACCTCGGTGGTGTTGGAGGGAATCCTGAGGGACAGGATGTACATGTATTTGGAAAGACAAGGACCGAATCGGGATAGTCAACATGGCTTTGTGTGTGGGAAATCATGTCTCACAAACTTGATTGAGTTTTTTGAAGAAGTAACAAAGAGGATTGATGAGGGCAGAGTGGTAGCCGTGATCTATA
>NC_057729.1:5021331-5032906 GCF_004010195.1 Chiloscyllium plagiosum | reverse complement strand
GGAAGCAAATCATAGCAGGACTTATACACTTAATGGTAAGGTCCGAGGGAGTGTTGCTGAACAAAGAGACCTTGGAGTGCAAGTTCATAGCTCCTTGAAAGTGGAGTCGCAGTAGATAGGATAGTGAAGAAGGCGTTTGGTATGCTTTCCTTTATTGGTCAGAGTATTGAGTACAGGAGTTGGGAGGTCATGTTGCAACTGTACAGGACATTGGTTAGGCCACTGTTGGAATATTGCGTGCAATCTGGTCTCCTTCCTATCAGAAAGATGTGAGACTTTAAAGGGTTCAGAAAAGATTTACAAGGATGTTCCCAGTGTTGGAGGATTTGAGCTATACGAAGAGGTTGAATAGGCTGGGGTTGTTTTCCCTGGAGCATCGGAGGCTGAGAGATGACCTTATAGAGATTTATAAAATCATGAGCAACGCAGATAGGGTAAATAGACAAGGTCTTCTCCCTAGGTGGGGGAGTGCAGAACTAGAGGGCATAGGTTTAGGGAAAGAGGGAAAATATATAAAAGAGATCTACGGGCAACTTTTCACACAGAGGATGGTACGTGTATGAAATGATCTGCCAAAGGAAGTGGTGGAGGCTAGTACAATTACAACATTTAAAAGGTATCTGGATGGGTATATGAATAAGCAGATTTAGGAGTGATATGGGCTGGATGCTAGCAGGTGGGACTTGATTAGGTTGGGACATCTGGTCGACATGGATGAGTTGGACCGAAGGGTTTGTTTCCGTACATCTCTATGACTCTAAATATCGTATTTTTGGGAGCAGAAATTCTTGAAGCCCTCTTCTGAGGAGATGTTGACATAGTGGTAATGTCACTAAAGAAATAATTCACAGCTCTAAGTTCTAAAGCTCAGGAGACATGGGTTCAAATCTCACTATAACAAATGGTGAAGTTTGAACTCTACAGAAGTTGGGCATGAAAGGCTAATCATTGCTGAACATATTGTACAAATCTATCTGGACAGTAATGTCCATCAGGAAGTGAATTGGCCATCTTAGAGTTGTGAAGTCATGTTGAGGTTGGTAAGTCCTCTTCTGGAAAACTGTGTCCAGTTCTGGTCACTCAGTTATATTAGTAAGCTGGAGAGGATTCAGAAGAGATTTACCAGGATGTTGGAGTGATAAAAAAAAGGCTGGATACGCTTGGACTTTTTTAACTGGACCATAGGAGGTTCAGAGGCAACTTTATAGAAGCTTACAAAATCATGACAGGTATAATGATAGTTGTCTTTTCTCTAGGATGGAGGATTTTAAGATTGGGGGGCACATTTTCTAGGTGACAGGAGGGAGATTTTAAAAAGCTGGTTAGAATGTGGTGCTAATAACACCAAGGTCGTGGGTTCAATCGCCACACTGATCAGCTACGATTTGAAAGATGTAGATTCACACTTACAGGTTGTGCTTTTGGGACAGCACGGTCATACAGTGGTTAGCACTACTGACTCAGCGCCAGGGACCCAGGTTCGATTCTAGTTCGGGTGACTATGTGGAGATTGCACATTCTCCCATGTCTGCTGGGTTTCCTCCGGATGATCTGGTTTCCTCCCACAGTCCAAAGATGTTCAGGTTAGATGCGTTGGCCATGCTAAGTTGCCCACAGTGTTCAGGGTTGTGTAGGTTAGGTGCATTAGTCAGGGGTAAATACATGATAATCGGGGAATAGGTCTGAGTGGGTTATTCTTTGGAGGGTCAGTGTGGACTTGTGGGGCCAAAGGGCCTGTTTCCACACTGTAGGGATTCTATTCTATGACATGACGGGCATTTTCTTTTTAAAGAGGATGGTTCACATGTGGAATGCACTTTGAGGAACTGGTGGATGCAGGTACAATTACAACTTTTAAAAGACATTTGTATAATTATATCAATAGGACAGGTTCGGGGGGAATTGGGCCAGAAGCAGGCAGGTGGGACTAGTTTGGTCTGGGATTATGTTCAGCATGGATTAGTTGGACTGAAGGTTATGTTTCCATGCCGTATGACTCTGTATGTGACTCCAGACCCACCATAATGTGGTTGACACTTAACAATCCTCTAAAATGGCTGATCTAGTCACTCAGTTCAAGAGAAATTTGAGATGAGTAATAAATGTTGGCCTAGTGCCCTGATCCAGTGAATGAAAAACAAATTGCACTGGATTTATGATGGGGTTGGGGGTGGGGAGTTGCGTGGGTGGAGTTGGGTGATGGTGGGAGATGTTGGATCTCCCAAGTGGATTTCGCCTTGATTCCAATCCAAACCAGGAGGCTGGATGCTGAGTGGAGCTGAGACACAAGGGGTACTCTTTTTCCACTTCTGGCATTGCAGGATTGTTTGCTTATCCAGCTGGGGGACATGGCAGTGTGGGGGTGTTGTGTGGGCAGTAGTAATGGAGCAACTGCCATTTAAAAACAAAGCTCTGAGGAAGGGCCTTGGTGTGTATGACCATGTGATCTTCCCTGAGGTACCTTACCCTTTCTGAGCGAGGATTTCTCTTTTCCCTAATTTCTGTCCTTCACGGATTCAAATTGATTTTGGAAGCCAAACTTTGATTTAGATTACATTAGATTCCCTGCAGTATGGAAACAGGCCCTTCAGCCAACAAGACCACAATGACCCTACAAAGAATAACCCACCCAGAGCCATTCCCCTACTCTATATTTACCCCTGAATAATGCACCTAACACTATGGGCAGTTTAGCATGGCCAATTCACCTGACCTGCACATCTCTGGATTGTGGGAGGAAACCGAAGCACCCAGAGGAAGCCCACACAGACACGTGGAGAATGTGCAAACTCCACACAGACAGTCACCCAAGGCTGGAATCGAACCTGGGTCCCTGGCACTGTGAGGCAGCAGTGCTGACCACTGAGCCACTGTGCCGCCCCATGGTGATTTATGGACCAACTCATAATCATTAGCCATTTCAGCTGTGAATCTTGCCATTTTAACTCTCTTTTCATCCACATGAGTTCTCATTATTTCACGAATTGAATTTTTGAACTCCTCCAATATAATCGTCTCTCTAAGAGCATCACAGCTTTGCTCTATTTTTAATACCCTTATCCAAATTTCAAAATTACTTTGTTTGATACTTGCAAACTCAATGTAGGTTTGACCAGGGAAACCCTTCTAAGATTCCTGTAATGTTGTCTGTAGGCTTCTGGCACAAGTTCAAATGCATTTACGATGATTTTCTTCATCTCCTCATATGGCACAGATACTTCCTCTCATAGTAATGTGAATATCTCACTAACTCTACCTACAAGTTTTGTTTGGATCAAGAAAACCCACATGGCACTGACCACCACATTTGTTTAGCCACCTTTTCAAATGAGATGAGAAGGTTTCCGCATCCTTCTCATCAAATTTAGGCAATGCTTGAAAATATTTAAACAGTTTCTCACCAGGCCTTTGGCTACCATGGGTTTGCTCATCCTCACTAATCTTCCTTCAGCCTTCGTCTCCATCCTTTTAAGCTGACTTTCCTGTCTGAGTGCCATTTTCTGGAGTTCAAACTCCCTCTCTTTCTTCCTTTCCTCTCTCTCTCTCCTCTTCTCTCTCTTCTGCTTTTAATCGGACTTTAAACAGTTTCATTTCTGTTAGCCCTTTCCTTGTCTTTTGCATCTAATTCAAGCTGCTTCATTTTCAATTGAATTTTAGCCATCTCTAAAGATTCTGATGGCATTTCCAGCAATTTAAATGCTGAGCTATTGCTATAATTATATCTCCTTGCCTCACAGAAGGAGGCAACTCCAACTCGAGCTCGTCTGCTAATTCCAACAGCATGACCTTAATCATGGCCTTTTGTAATACCCCCAATGTCACTTCAGAACAAATGACACTAACATGTACAACTCACTGATTTCAAGTTCAGCAGCCCTAATCCCAATTTGGAATGATAGAACAAATCCCAGACGAGCCCCCAAACTAATGATGTTGTTCCAAATACCTGCAATAATTCCCATATATACCATTTGGCACAAAAGGTAAAATCAAACACAGGGTCTTACAGGAGAGAGAGAGAGAGAGATGGCAGCATGGAACACCCTCTTCCATGTAGCTGTTTCTTGGATCAGCAGCCTCAAAACTGCCTGACTGATTTCAGTGAATAGCCAGATGAAACCAAAGAAAAGCTGAGCTGGGAGAACTGGCCACTCCCCTTTCATTGTACACATGTTTCTTTTCAAGAAAATCTTGAAAGCCTTTTGCCTGAGGTAGTATCCGTTAGCTGTAATCAATTTGCCCCTAAAACCCATTGAAACCTTTTATGACCCCTCTGAAAAAAATGTCAAGGACAGTATAACCTTGTTAAAGGAGCAGCATCTTCACAGCTTCATTTTAAATACCCCTTAATCTTAAATTGTTAGTACAGTACAACACCCATATACATTACATTGACAATTATCATGCAAACATGCACTACTACGTTTTGTTTCAGTCTGTTTCACTCCTGCCACCAAATGCCTCTGTTTCTCATTCAGGTCTCAACAATGTATCAGCTTTTTACACAGAGTAAACCAAAGGCAGAAGCATGTGGAAAACCTATCCTTTTGGTTATGTAGCGGGGATGAGTATAACTATGTTCATTGAGTAAACTATGAATATTGCTTTTGCCATTCTCTTGTTATGGACCAGGCCAGACCTCCTCAAAGCATTTCAAGAAAGTAGCCCAGCCACTAACTTTGCTAATTGTTTTAAGCAGGTGTAACACAGTATCCCAGGAGAGATGCTGCTGGTCAAACCACTTAGTTTTAAACAAATAGGATTTATTTACAAGATTACTGAATGAAACCCAAAGAGAACAGAATACCGAATAACTTAACCTATCTGAAAACCCAATAAATAATCCCAATTTAATGATGATGTTCCAAATACTTGCAACAATCACCATAAACACCACTTGGCACAAAAGGTAAAATCAAACACGGGGTCTTACAGGGGAGAGAGAGATGGCAGCATGGAACACCCTTTTCCATGTAGCTGTTTCTTGCATCAGCAGCCTGAAAACTGCTTGACTGCTTTCAGTGAATAGCCAGACCAAACCGGAGAAAAGCTGAGCTGGGAGCACTGGCCACTCCCCTTTCATTATACAAGTGTCTTTTCTAAAACTTTTGCCTGAGGCAGTATCTGTTAACTATAATCAAACTGTCCCTAAAACCCATCGAAACCCAGATGTTACGGAACCTGTGTCTTTTATGAGCTCTCTGAAAAAAAGCCAAGGACAGCATAACCTTGTTATAGGAACAGCATCATCATACTCTTCCCCAATAGTTCCTATCGCTTGCTGAAGAACTAACCCATGTCTGTGCTGATTTACTGTGGCCAAAATATACAGGTGAAGTCCTAGTCTAGTCTTGGGCTCTGCCTACCAAGTTCACTGGTCTCAGTGAGATTCGTGGGCGACACGGCGGCACAGTGGTTAGCACTGCTGCCTCACAGCGCCAGAGACCCGGGTTCAATTCCCGCCTCAGGTGACTGGAGTTTGCACGTTCTCTCCGTGTCTGCGTGGGTTTCCTCCGGGTGCTCCGGTTTCCTCCCACAGTCCAAAGATGTGCAGGGTCAGGTGAATTGGCCATAATAAATTGCCCATAGTGTTAGGTTAGGGGTATGGGTGGGTTGCGCTTCGGCGGGTCGGTGTGGACTTGTTGGGCCGAAGGGCCTGTTTCCACACTGTAATGGAACCTAATCTAATCTAATCTAATTAGTAGTACACTGATCTGAATTCGCTGCAAATCTCCCTCATTTCACACGTGAGGAGAAATTGCTTGCAAAAACAAGGAATGACCATGGAAGTGGACACCAGCAGGAGTTCAACAATCATCCAGGATTGATAAATCTGAACAAATGTTCTATCCTAGGACCATTTATTCACTGTATGGAGGAAAGATAATGGAGTAAATATCCATCAGGTTTAAAGCAGATGTCTTATTTGCTTGTCAGAAATAGAGCCACTATTTTCCAGTAGTGATGTGTTATTATTCTGTGTTCAATGTAGGTTGCATTCTGCATGAAAGAAGTAAAATGAAATTAAACCAAGTCTGTTTGTATCATCTTAGAATAACTGCAAGGTACAGAAACTTGATAGATGGGCTTTTGTGTACACACGTTGGTATATAATCTCTCCAGAGAAATACAAAGCTAGTACCACAGGCTGGTGTCTCATTTTGAATTCAGAGCACATCAGAATAGCATCCAATATAAAATGTATTATTGCAGGACTGCTTCAGAAAGGTTGTTTCAGAGTATCTATCATTCAAAGTGATCACAATTCCTCTCCCATTTCCACTTTATATAGACCCCTGCCCCTCCAAGGAGAAAGTGAGGACTGCAGATGCTGGAGATCAGAACTGAAGAAGGCTTATGCCCGAAACGTCGGTTCTCCTGTTCCTTGGATGCTGCCTGACCTGCTGCGCTTTTCCAGCAACACATTTTCAGCCCTGCCCCTCCAACCTTGACCACAAATCGCACAATACCAGGTTAGAGTCCAACAGGTTTATTTGGAAGCACTAACTTTCGAAGCGTTGCTCCTTCATCAGGTTGTTGTGAAATAAGACCATAAGACACAGAATTTATAGTAAAAGATTACAGTGACTTGCAAGTAAAATGATATATTTAACAAACCTAGATTGCTAAGTCTTCCATCGTTTAGAATGGGTTACACATTTCAGGGCAATAATATGTAAATCTCAGGACTTCTTTTAAGTCACATTCTCAAGATTACTTAAGGTTTTATAAAAGAAAAGACGACATTTCAGCTCAGACAATGCTCAGTGTGAGGCAAGAGTCTGTCTGTATTCCAATCTTGAGACAGACTGGTTCTATTTCCAAAGCGGAATTTACAAAATGTTATATGGATAGGCTGCCTGCATTGTCTTATGGTCCTATTTCACAACTACCTGATGAAGGAGCATTGTTCTGAAAGCTAGTATGTACATATATAAACCTATTGGACTATAACTCTGTCCACCCCAGTCCAACACCAGCTCCTCCATATCATGGCAACCTTTGGATAGGCAGGGCTTAAAGTTACCACCATCTTGTTTTGTGACACTTTCTGGGCAATATGGGTGATTAGTGGTTGCAGATGCCAGAGTGTGCACATTATACTGCCATCTACAAAATAGCTTGTAGCCTTGGCGATGTGGAGTGCTAAGGATGTGCCGAGGATTTAAAATGTAAACATCCAATGTGTCTGAAAGAAAGAAGGGCTTGCATTTACGTAGCACCTATCACAACCACAGGATGGTTCAAAGCACTACACCAATGAGATCTTGTGGTACAATGGATAAAGTCCCTTCCTCAAGGACAGAAATATCATGTTAGGACTGGATTTAGATAGAAAGTGTGACATAAAATGGTGAAACAAGTTGATGATCAGTCTGTAAATCCTTCCACCATGCCAATGGCAGTTAGAGAGTTTTCTTTTTAGCCTTTGCTCATACCTCATCTATCAGTACTGTTATTCTACATGCCATCCTGAACTATATCGAATTTACGAAAACAGGCCACTGGGACCAATCAGCCTCACACACGCCTGATCTAACTCAATACACTTCATCCAATCTTACCAACATATACTTCTACCTTTTTCTCCTTCACGTAATTATCTGTTTTCCCTTTAGCTGCATCATAAAGTTTATCTTCTCAGTTGCCTTTCACTGACCTCAATTTTCCCCCCACCTCGATTCAGTTTGCCAGTATTTTCTCAGCCGCTCCTCTGAAAAACATTTGTGTCCGATGACTGCTTAAATTGTATTTAACATTCAACAATTGCAATTTGACTTTTCAATTTAATCCCAATTCACCTTTGCTCCTGTCTTTAACCTCACTGAAGTTCTTAAAACAGGACTTGATCATCATCTTGGTATTGAGGCAATCCTTTCCCTTACAAATTCACAGCATTTACCTAGCTACTCCAATCACTTCACCGTGACAAAGAGAGTCTGTGGAGACAATGGTATTCCTTCAGTGAGCAGGTCATCACGAAATAAAACACAGCACGCTTTTCACACTAACCCTTTCACCAAATCAAAATCCACAACATTTATATGCAAATTATCCAGAAGGCGAGAGATTTTGTTTTCATGGGTTTGAAGTGAACTTGAATTGCAGCAATTTCCTGAGGATTACCCCAGCTTGCGACCTTCATCTTGCTTTCTCATTCATTTGTTTAAAATAATTGGAGTGTTCCTCACAAACGAACACTTTCCTGAGCTCCTCGCACTTTTTCAGGCTACACTGTGCCCATCACACGCTCAGAGACCATCTCAAGTGGAACTAGCTCTCTGGGATTTAGTCATTACTGCAAAGCAACTGAACCCACTCACTACAAAATGTCTCGTACAATCCATAATTTATGCTCCCGGTTGTAGATTATTTTTCCAGCATCAATTAAATTGTGAACTTTCAATCAAATTTCGGAAGTGAACATAGACACTGGAACAAAATGAACTACAAAAAATGAAATACAACTCAAAAAAAATTAAATGGTACTGGGACATGTTTAACCCATGGTTTTCTGGGCCTCGTCCCCATCCAGCACACTAGTCTTGTCTATTAACAGGTTGAGAGGTGATTTAGGAATGCTCGCAGTTCCCCAAGGAACAGAGGAATTAAAAGACCAACAGATCAGGGTGCCTGGGGAACGTTTGAGTCATACAGCATGGAAACAGACCCTTTGGTCCAACCAGTCCATGCCGACCATAATCCCAATCTAAACTAGTCCCTCCTGCCTGCGCTTGGCCCATATCCCTCCAAACATTTCTGATTCATGTACTAAACCTAAATGTCTTTTAAACATTGTAACTGTACTCACATCCACCACTTCCTTCAGAAATTCATTCTTGGTATCGTGATAATTTGGCTGGACGAGTAATCCAGACATGGATTCAAATCGCTCCATAAAATCTGGAGTTTAGTTTCAATTAATTCCATTAAAATATTTGGAATTGTTTCAGCAACCGTTGGTCACGAAACCATGATCAATTATTGTGAGAATCTATCTGGTTCACTAATGTTCCCTAAGAAATTTGTTCCTCTAACTTAGTTCCAGACCCACTGCCACAAAGTTGACTCCGAACTGCCCTCAGCAATGTCACTCAGTTCAAGGGACAACACCCTAGTGGCATATTCATATTCATTCTGTGACAGATATTTTAAAAAGCTACTGAATCGCAAAACAACAGATGATGTTCCAATTGGTCAATCTCAATTGGGCCCGGGGTGGTTACAAAAATATTACACTCAGTGGCACTAGAAGATTATTGAAGTTTCGATTTCTGATTACAATCCTGAGTACTCATTCTATGAAACGCTTCATGTATGGACAGAGCCAATTGACAGGCAATCACTACCTCTACCATCTAGAAGGAAAAGGGCAGCAGATATATGGGAATGCCATCCCCTTCAAGTTCTCCTCCAAGCCATTTACTGTCCTGACTTGGAAATATATCGCCACACCTTCGCAGTTACTGGGTCAAAATCCTGCAATTCCCTCTCTGCAGCAGTTTAAGAAGGCACCTCACCAACACCTTCTGAAGGGCAATTAGGGACAGGCAATAAATGCTGGCCCAGCCAGCGATATCCACATCCCACAGTTGAATAAATGTTTTATTTAAAAATGGGATACACATTTGGCAAGGTATGGAAAGATTCTTGACTCCTCTATAACTCAACCACAGCATTGAGCTTCATGGTAGAGGCTGGAAAATTTAAATACACGTGCAGGAGTTATTAATGTCAGGAGTTCAAGAAGAGACAACCAGCAGCTGCTTAGACTGTGTCAGCTCACTCCTGACATGAAACCTTCAAAGTTTCTGCTAAACAATGAAGTCAGCAACAGGACAATTTCCAGAAACATAATTATTTTATCTTTCTCCTTATCAGATTACAAGGGCAATTTAAGCATCAGATTGCACCTGATCCTCTCATGTGGATCCAATTTGGAAAGCAAAAGTAGGCCAAGGCTTTTTTCACTTGGTTGAATGCAGTTACCACTTCCACCACCTTGTTTGCCCTGCCTTGGTTTCAGAGCAGATTGCCTTAAATGAATTACATGACAATAACATGGTGTGCAACCTACCAGAACTGAAAGACTCATGGTATAAATGGAAATATAAAAAGGACACATGCATTTACACTGTTTAGCCCTTGCAATAACCATCTCATGCCTCAAAACAGTACTTCATTGCATAGCTATTATTATATCACAGAAAAGGCAGGGGCACAGTGAGGTCCTACAAACAGCAAAACAAAACAGACAGTGTTTGAGGAGGTTGAAGGACAGATACATATTGGCCAGCTCTGAATAAGAGTCACACCAGACTTGTAACCAACTCTGTTTCACTCTCCCCAGATGCTGCGAGATCGATTTGCACTTCTCCAGCATTAGATTAGATTCCCTACAGTGTGGAAACAGGCTCTTCTGCCCACAAATCCACACCGACCCTCCGAAGACTATCCCATCCAGACCCATTCCCCTACCCTATTACTCTCCATTTACCCCTAACTAATACACCGAACCTAAACATCCCTGAAAACTATGGGCAATCTAGCATGGCCAATTCACTTAACCTGCACATATTTGGACTGTGAGAAGAAACCAGATGTGACAGCTGCTGGGATAACAGGATTCCACAAACATGATCGTCTCACCATCAGGGATTGGACGTCTTGACAGGGACAGAACATCTCCCGCCATTAAGGTGTAGCTGTGCCAGCACAGCATGGCCTTTCAAAGCCAGGTGCCTACTCTTCCTGAGGCTCTCTACTCAAAGAGAAGCCCCTTTCTCTTGATACAAGGCCTCCATGAGCTCCCAGGTACAGCACTGCATGGAAAACTGGGATAGATTGGTAGCAAACCTTGAAGGATCTAGTTAGAAAAGAAAAAAAGAGTCACTGTGAATATAACCTCCATTCTCACCCTGCTCTATGGCTGTCAGTCCAGATCAAGCTATAGTTGATGGAATACCTACCTCCATTGTGAAACTTGGATGCCTCAGACACTGTAACTGGATGAGGTCAAAGTAGGACAAAGGATACAGAATCTCACAGAGACCCTGCCACCACCTGCCTCTTCACTCTGCTTCATCACACACCATACTGCAGCCCCTGAACAGCTCCATTGAAGGGCAGCACGGAGGCCTTTCCTCACCAAGTCAAAAGTAATTGATCTGAAAGTTGCACGAGGAAAATCCCTTTAAATGGCCCAGGTGAAGGGATGCCAGTGCAGCTTAGCTGTGTTTGTGTCAATGAGGGCATCAAAATGGCAGCACCTAGACTAAGTCAATCTGATTGATGCTGACTGATGTCACCGATGTCTACATTATGCAATACACTTTGGATGCTAGTAATAGCAGCCTTCCAAAGATGAAGGTCAATGAGTCATTCCTGAGTGAGACAAGAGCAAACACTCTTGCCCCTCCCACACCTACACCTTCCAACACTCCTGCCCCTCCCACCCTACATCCTCCAAAACTCCTGTCCCTCCTACCCACTAACACCCCACACTCCTGCCCCTCCCATCCTCTTACCCTCCTGCCCCCTCCCACCTCCAACCCTCCCACACTCCTGCTCCTCA
>NC_057729.1:5010358-5020663 GCF_004010195.1 Chiloscyllium plagiosum | reverse complement strand
CTGCTCCTCCCATCCCAACCCTCCACACTCCTGCCCCTCCCACCCCCCTACACTCCTGCCCCTCCCTCTGTTACCATCATATAGTCTTTGTCAAATTTCTGTTGCACTGGCACTACACAGCAGACTTGAGCAGTGACAATGCCTACCTCTCTCATATTGGGCAACTATCTACTCTAATTCTGCTAGGGCTTCTTAAACTTTCCCAAGGGGGTAGAGCCGGGGGAATTGGAAAGAACGGTATCTTTGAAAGGTTGGGAATCACGCCCTATTTAGTTGAGAGAGAGGCATTAATATTCTTTCCTTTATTAAGAGCCTGATAGCTATCCTCCAGCCCAGGCATCATTATTTTCAAAATGGAGCCCCTATGTTACTGCAGCACAGCCATTATCAGCGTAATCCTGTGAAAAGGACAAATCTTCCTGCATAAAAATAATATTTCCTCAGCAGCTTCGAGGTGAAGGTCGCTGGCGTCCGTCATGCATGACACCCCCGAGACAAGCGGATGAAAACATTTCCAATTACTGATAAAGCTTTCCAGAGCTATGTTTGCTTTAACTCGGCAACAGAAAGGCACAAGCGATTCAGCACTTGCTGCCTGTCTTACAGCCCACCGAGAATATGTTACACCAAAATAAAATGACATTGCAAGCAACTTGCAGTGACCACATCGCAACAAATGCACACAATTATTACTTTTTAAATTCACTCTGACAGGTCTGGGTTGAGGCCTGCGCACGCACACACGCACACACACACAGAGACAGACACACACAGACAGACAAAGACACACACACAGACACACAGACAGACACACACACACACACACACACAAACACATACAGTGGAAATATGCACCTGATGCAAATATCCCAGAGGGAAAGACTAATTTTCAAAAATCATTTATACATAGAAATACACATGCGGTTTTCCCTTGCTTTCCCAGATCAAATTGAGTGGTGGGGTACACTGAGGGAGTACTGCAATAATGGACACCCAGAGCTGTAATATGGAATGAATCCTATTTGCAGAAGATCAGAACATGTTGGCATGTTGGCTGAAGCCCACCCTCAGCCCTGGTCCCTCTCCTCTCCCAGTCCACTCGCCCCACTCTCTGCCTTGCCCCACCCTCCCCAATTCGTTCTCTGTTCTGCCCGCCACCTCATCTCTCTTTTCCACTCTCCTTACCCCACTGTTGCCCCCATCTCTCTCAGCACTTCTCTTGTTCCCAATAGGAGATCATGCATTCAAAAGTGATCACCATGTGTTGAACTTAAGTTTGTGGTAAGTGGACATCAAATACAGCTTCATACAGGTTAGCAGCGAAAGTAAATGAATATCACCACAACTTCTCAAAGATTTTCCCAACAGCTTCTCTCATCTCTGCTACTTCAACTGACAGCTATCTTTCTTCATGCTCATTCTGTGGTTTGCTGAGATAACTTCTCTTAGGGGAGCTCTGTATCTGCGCTGAGTCAGCTCTGTATCCATTCTGTCTCAGTAATCTCTATCTGAGTGAGCTCTATATCTGCTCTTTGAGTGAGCTCTGTTGGAGTGAGCTCTGAATTCCCTCTCTGTCTGAGTGAGCTTTGTATTGACTCTGTCTGAGTGAGTTCTGTTTTCCCGCTCTGTTTGAGTGAGCTCTGTATCCACTCTGTCTGTATGAGTTCTGTTTTCCCGCTCTGACTGAGTGAGCTCTGCATCGGCTCTGTCTGAGTGGGCTCTGCATCGGCTCTGTCTGAGTGGGCTCTGTATCCGCTCTGTCTGTGTGAGCTCTGTATCCGTTCTGTCTGTGTGAGCTCTGTATCCGCTCTATCTGAGTGAGTTCTTTTTTCCCATTCTGTCTGTGTGAGCTCTGTATCCGCTCTGTCTGAGTGAGTTCTGTTTTCCCAATCTGTCTGTGTGAGCTCTGTATCCGCTCTATCTGCGTGAGCTCTGTATCCGCTCTGTCTGAGTGAGTTCTGTTTTCCCACTCTGTCTGTGTGAGTTCTGTATCCGCTCTGTCTGAGTGAGCTCTGTATCCGCTCTGTCTGAGTGAGTTCTGTATCTGCTCTGTCTAAGTGAGCTTTGTATTCCCTCTCTGTATGGGCGACCTCTGAATCTGCTCTGAGTGAGTGGGCTCTGTATCCGCTCTGTCTGTGTAAGCTCTGATTCCGCTCTGTCTGAGTGAGTTCTGCATTCCCTCCTTGTCAAAGTAAGCTCTGTATCCGCTCTGTTTGAGTGAATCCTGTATTCCCTCTCTGTATAAGTGAGCTCTGTATCAGCTCTGAGTGAGCTCTGTATCCGGTCTATCTGGGTGAGCTCTGTATCCGCTCTGTCTGAGTGAGCTCTGTATCCACTCTGTCTGGGTGAGCTCTGTATCTGCTCCGTCTGAGTGAGCTCTGTATCTGCTCTGTCTGAGTGAGTTCTGTATCCGCTCTGTCTGTGTGAGATCTGTATCCACTCTGTCTGAGTGAGTTCTGTTTTCCCGCTCTGTTTGAGTGAGCTCTGTATCTGGCCTGTCTGAGTGAGTTCTTGATCTGCTCTGTCTAAGTGAGTTCTGTATTCCCTCTCTATATAGGCAAGCTCTGAATTTGCTCTGAGTGAGTTCTGTATCCACTCCGTCTGTTTGAGCTCTGCATTCGCTTGTCTGAGTGAGTTCTATATCCACTCTGTCTGAGTGAGCTGTGTATTCCCTCTCTATACGAGTGAGCTCTGTATTCCCTCTTTATATAGGCGAGCTCTGTATCTGCTCTGAGTGAGCTCTGTATCCGCTCTGTCTGTGTGAGCTCTGTATCCGATCTGTCTGAGTGAATTCTGTGTTCCCGCTCTGTTTGAGTGAGCTCTGTATCTGCTCTGTTTGAGTGGGCTCTGTATCTGCTCTGCCTGTGTGAGCCTGTATCCGCTCTGTCTGTGTGAGCTCTGTATCCGCTCTGTCTGAGTGAGTTCTGTATTCCCACTCTGTTTGAGTGAACTCTGTATCCGCTCTGTCTGAGTGAGCTCTGTATCCGCTCTGTCTGAGTGAGCTCTGCATCCGCTCTGTCTGAGTGAGTTCTGTATCCACTTTGTCTGAGTGAACTGTGTATTCCCTCTCTATACAAGTGAGCTCTGTATTCCCTCTCTATATAAGCGAGCTATGTATCTGCTCTGAGTAAGCTCTGTATTTCCTCACTGTCAGAGTGAGCTCTGTATTCACTCTGTCTCTGTGAGCTCTGTATCCACTCTGTCTGAGTGACCTCAGTATCTGCTCTGTCTGAGTGAGGTCTGTATCTGCTCTGTCTAAGTGAGCTCTGTCTGAGTGAGTTCTGCATTCCCTCCCTGTCAAAGTAAGCTCTGTATTCGCTCTGTTTGAGTGAATCCTATATTCCCTCTCTGTCTGAGTGAGCTCTGTATCAGCTCTGAGTGAGCTCTGTATCCAGTCTGTCTGTGTGAGCTCTGTATCCGCTCTGTCTGAGTGAGCTCTGTATCCACTCTGTCTGTCTGAGTTCTATTTTCCCGCTCTGACTGAGTGAGCTCTGCATCCGCTCTGTCTGAGTGGGCTCTGTATCCACTCTGTCTGTGTGAGCTCTGTATCTGCTCTGTCTGTGTGAGCTCTGTATCTGCTCTGTCTGAGTGAGCTCTGTATTCGCTCTGTCTGAGTGAGTTCTGTATCCACTCTGTCTGTGTTAGTTCTGTTTTCCCACTCTGACTGAGTGCGCTCTGCATCCGCTCTGTCTGAATGAGTTCTGTGTCCACTCTGTCTGAGTGAGCTGTGTATTCCCTCTCTACATGAGTGAGCTCTGTATTCCCTCTCTATATAAGTGAGCTCTGTATCAGCTCTGAATCCACTCTGTCTGAGTGAGTTCTGTATCCGCTCTGTCTGTGTGAGATCTGTATCCACTCTGTCTGAGTGAGTTCTGTTTTCCCGCTCTGTTTGAGTGAGCTCTGTATCTGGCCTGTCTGTGTGAGTTCTTGATCTGCTCTGTCTAAGTGAGTTCTGTATTCCCTCTCTATATAGGCAAGCTCTGAATCTGCTCTGAATGAGCTCTGTATCCACTCCGTCTGTGTCAGCTCTGCATCCGCTTGTCTGAGTCAGTTCTGTGTCCACTCTGTCTGAGTGAGCTGTGTATTCCCTCTCCATACGAGTAAGCTCTGTATTCCCTCTTTATATAAGAGAGCTCTGTATCTGCTCTGAGTGAGCTCTGTATCCGCTCTGTCTGTGTGAGCTCTGTATCTGCTCTATCTGAGTGAATTCTGTTTTCCCGCTCTGTTTGAGTGAGCTTTGTATGTGCTCTGTCTGAGTGGGCTCTGCATCTGCTCCGTCTGAGTGAGCTCTGTGTCTGCTCTGTCTGAGTGAGCTCTGTATCCACTCTGTCTGTGTGAGTTCTGTTTTCCCGGTCTGACTGAGTGCGCTCTGTATCCGCTCTGTCTGAATGAGTTCTGTATCCACTCTGTCTGAGTGAGCTGTGTATTCCCTCTCTATATGAGTGAGCTCTGTATTCCCTCTCTATATAAGCGAGCTCAGTATCAGCTCTGAGTGAGCTCTGTATCCACTCTGTCTGAGTGAGCTCTGTATCCAGTCTGTCTGTGTGAGCTCTGTATCCGCTCTATCTGAGTGAGCTCTGTATCCACTCTGTCTGTGTGAGCTCTGTATCTGCTCTGTCTGTGTGAGCTCTGTATCTGCTCTGTCTGTGTGAGTCTGTATCCGCTCTATCTGAGTGAGCTCTGTATCCACTCTGTCTGTGTGAGTTCTGTTTTCCCGCTCTGATTGAGTGAGCTCTGCATCTGCTCTGTCTGAGTGGGCTCTGTATCCACTCTGTCTGTGGGAGCTCTGTATCTGCTCTGTCTGTGTGAGCTCTGTATCTGCTCTGTCTGAGTGAGGTCTGTATCTGCTCTGTCTGTGTGAGCTCTGTCTGAGTGAGTTCTGCATTCCCTCCCTGTCAAAGTAAGCTCTGTATTCGCTCTGTTTGAGTGAATCCTATATTCCCTCTCTGTCTGAGTGAGCTCTGTATCCGCTCTGTCTGCGTGAGCTCTGTATCCGGTCTGTCTGTGTGAGCTCTGTATCCGCTCTGTCTGAGTGAGCTCTGTATCCACTCTGTCTGAGTGAGCTCTGTATCCGCTCTGTCTGCGTGAGCTCTGTATCCGCTCTGTCTGTGTGAGCTCTATATCCGCTCTGTCTGAGTGAATTCAGTTTTCCCGCTCTGTTTGAGTGAGCTCTGTATCCGCTCTGTCTGAGTGGGCTCTGTATCCACTCTGCCTGTGTGAGCCTGTATCCGCTCTGTCTGTGTGAGCTCTGTATCCGGTCTGTCTGAGTGGGCTCTGCATCTGCTCTGTCTGAGTGAGCTCAGTATCCGCTCTGTCTGAGTGAGCTCTGTATCCAGTCTGTCTGAGTGAGCTGTGTATTCCCTCTCTATACGAGTGTGCTCTGTATTCCCTCTCTGTATAAGCGAGCTCATATCAGCTCTGTGTGAGCTCTGTATCCGTACTGTCTGAATGAGCTCTGTATCCGCTCTGTCTGAGTGAGCACTGTAACCACTCTGTCTGTGTGAGTTCTGTTTTCCCACTCTGACTGAGTGAGCTCTGCATCTGCTCTGTCTGATGTGGGCTCTGCATCCACTCTGTCTGTGTGAGCTCTGTATCTGCTCTGTCTGTGTGAGCTCTGTATCCGCTCTGTCTGAGTGAGCTCTGTATCCACTCTGTCTGTGTGAGCTCTGTATCCGCTCTGTCTGAGTGAGTTCTGTATCCACTCTGTCTGAGTGAGCTGTGTATTCCCTCTCTATATGGGCGAGCTCTGAATTTGCTCTGAGTGAGTTCTGTATCCGCTCTGTCTGAGTGAGTTCTGTATCCGCTTGTCTGAGTGAGTTCTGTATCCACTCTGTCTGAGTGAACTGTGTATTCCCTCTCTATATGAGTGAGCTCTGTATTCCCTCTTTAGAAAAGCGAGCTCTGTATCTGCTCTGAGAGAGCTCTGTATCCGCTCTGTCTGAGTGAGTTCTGTATCCGCTCTGTCTGAGTGAGTTCTGTATCCGCTCTGTCTGAGTGAGCTCTGAATCCGCTCTGTCTGAGTGAGCTCTGTATCCGGTCTGCCTGAGTGAGCTCTGTATCCACTGTGTCTGAGTGAGTTCTGTATAAACTTTGTCTGAGTGAGCTGTGTATTCCCCCTCTATATGAGTGAGCTCTGTATTCCCTCTCAATATAAGCGAGCTTTGTATCTTCTCTGAGTGAGCTCTGTATCCGCTGTGTCTGAGTGAGCTCTGTATTCCCTCACTGTCGGAGTGAGTTCTGTATCCGCTCTGTATGACCTCTGTATACGCTCTGTCTGAGTGACCTCAGTATCTGCTCTGTCTGAGTGAGCTCTGTATCCACTCTGTCTGTGTGAGCTCTGTATCCGCGCTGTCTGTGTGAGCTCTGTATCCGCCCTGTCTAAGTGAGCTCTGTAACCGCTCTGTCTGAGTGAGCTCTGCATCTGCTCTGTCTGTGTGAGCTCTGTATCTGCTCTGTCCAAGCAAGTTCTGTTTTCCCGTTCTGTCTGACTGAGCTCTGTATCCGCTCTGTCTGAGTGAATTCTGTACTCCCTCCGTCGGAGTGAGCTCTGTATCCGGTCTGTCTGAGTGAGTTCTGTATCTGCTCTGTCTGAGTAAGCTGTGTATTCCCTCTCTATATGAGTGAGCTCTGTATTCCCTCTCTATATAAGCGAGCTCTGTATCCGCTCTGTCTGAGTGAGCTCTATATCTGCTCTGTCTGAGTGAGTTCTGTATCCGCTCTGTCTGTGTGAGCTCTGTATCCGCTCTGTCTGAGTGAGTTCTGTTTTCCCTCTCTGTCTGTGTGAGTTGTGTATTCCCTCTCTATACGAGTGAGATGTGTATTCCCTCTCTATATGAGCGATCTCTGTATCTGCTCTGAGTCAGTTCTGTATTCAAAGTTTGTGAGAAGATTTGTAGCTCGGGTGCTCGTTGTTGTGGTTCTGTTCGCCGAGCTGGGAATTTGTGTTGCAGTCGTTTCGTCCCCTGTCTAGGTGACTTCCTCAGTGCTTGGGAGCCTTCTGTGAAGTTTGTCCTATGTAGTGTTTTGTGCAGTCCTTTTGTACATTACTTTGGTTTTGCTCATGCTGGGTATCAGGTCCTTTGTCCTAGTGAGTAGTTATCTGAGAGTCTGGATCATCATCGCCACACTCACAGGAATCCGATTCACTAGAGAGGAAGAAAAGGACAACCAACTCCCATTCCTAGACGTGATGGTACAGAGAACACCAAACGGAGAATTCACCACAAAGGTATACAGGAAAGCCACACACACAGGCAATTTCATCAACAGATGCCTAAGGGAAAGACAACGGAACGAGGACATGCCGCAACCCAAAGGACTAGCCATCAAGAACGTTTCTGAACTGACAGCCAGACTACTGCGACCACTAGGACTCGTAACAGCACACAAACCAACAGCCACTGTCAAACAACAACTCACCAGAACGAAGGACCCGATACCCAGCATGAGCAAAACCAATGTAGTGTACACAATCCCATGCAAGGACTGCACAAAACACTACATAGGACAAACAGGAAGACAGCTAATGATCCGTATCCATGAACACCAACTAGCCACAAAACGACACGACCAGCTATCCTTAGAAGCCACACACGCGGATGACAAGCAACATGAGTTCGACTGGGATAACACTACTGTTATAGGACAAGCCGAACAGAGAACAGCCAGGGAATTAGAACATAGAACATAGAAGAATACAGCGCAGTACAGGCCCTTCGGCCCTCGATGTTGCGCAGATCCAAACCCACCTAATCTACACTAGCCCACTATCCTCCATAGAGGCATGGCACTCATCCACAGACGCTATCAACAAACACATCGATCTGGACCCAATATACCGGCCACTGCAGCGGACAGCTGGAACTGACAACCGGAAGCGGCAGAGACAAACCACTATAAATGCCGGAGGAAACAACACAGAAGCGCTTCACAGGAGGCTCCCAAGCACTGAGGATGTCACCTAGACAGGGGATGAAATGTCTGCAACACAAATTCCCAGCTCGGCGAACAGAACCACAACATTGAGTTCTGTATTCCCTCTCTGTCTGAGTGAGCTGTGTATTCCCTCTCTTTCTGAGTGAACTGTGTATTCCTTCTCTACATGAGTGATCTCTGTATCTGCTCTGAGTGAGCTCTGTAATCCCTCTGTGTTTGAGCAAGCTCTGTATCCACCTCTGCCTGAGTAAGCTCTGTATTCCCACTCAACGGAGTGAGCTCTGTATTCACTCTCTGTCTGAGTGAGTTCTGTATCCACTCTGTCTGAGTGAGTTCTCTATCCGCTATGTCTGAGTGAGTTTTGTATTCCCTCTCTGAGTGATATCTGCATCTGTTCTGTCTGAGTGAGCTCTGTATCTGCTCTGTCCGTGTGAGCTCGGTATCTGCTCTGTCTGAGTGAGTTTTGTATTCCCTCTCTATCTGAGTGAGTTCTGTATCCGCTCTGTCTAAGTGAGTTCTGTATCTGCTCTGTCTGAGTGAGTTCTGTATCCACTCTGTCTGAGTGAGTTTTGTATTCCCTCTGTCTGAGTGAGTTCTGTATCCGTTCTGTCTGAGTGAGTTCTGTATCCACTCTGTCTGTGTGAGCTCTGTATCTGCTCTGTCTGAGTGAGCTCAGTATCCACTGTGTCTGTGTGAGCTCTATATCCACTCTGTCTGTGAGAGCTCTGTATCCGCGCTGTCCGAGTGAACTGTGTATTCCTTCTCTGTCTTAGTGAGCTCTGTATCTGCTCTGTCTAAGTGAGCTCTGTATCTGCTCTGTCTGAGTGAGTTCTGTATCCGCTCTGTCTAAGTGAGTTCTGCATCCACTGGATCTGTGTGAGCTCTGTATTCGCTCTCTGTCTGAGTGAGTTCTCTATCCGCTCTGTCTGAGTGAGTTTTGTATTCCCTCTCTGTCTGAGTGAGTTCTGTATCCGCTCTGTCTAAGTGAGTTCTGTATCCGCTCTGTCTGAGTGAGTTCTGTATCCACTCTGTCTGAGTGAGTTTTGTATTCCCTCTGTCTGAGTGAGTTCTGTATCCGTTCTGTCTGAGTGAGTTCTGTATCCACTCTGTCTATGTGAGCTCTGTATCTGCTCTGTCTGAGTGAGCTCTGTATCCACTGTGTCTGTGTGAGCTCTATATCCACTCTGTCTGTGTGAGCTCTGTATCCGCTCTGTCCGAGTGAGCTGTGTATTCCATCTCTGTCTTAGTGAGCTCTGTATCTGTTCTGTCTAAGTGAGCTCTGTATCTGCTCTGTCTGACTGAGCTCTGTATCCACTCTGTCTGAGTGAGTTCTGCATCCACTGGAGCTGTGTGAGCTCTGTATTCGCTCTCTGTCTGAGTGAGTTCTCTATCCGCTCTGTCTGAGTGAGTTTTGTATTNCCCTCTCTGGCTGAGTGAACTCTGTATTCCCTCTCTGTCTGAGTGAACTCTGTATTCCCTCTCTGTCTGAGTGAGTACTGTATCCGCTCTGTCTGAGTTCTGGATCTTCTCTGTCCGAGCGAGCTCTGTAGCCGCTCTGTCTGAGTGAGCTCTGTATCCACTCTGTCTGAGTGAGCTCTGTATTTCCTCTCTGTCGGAGTGAACTCTGTATTTCCTCTCTGGCTGAGTGAACTCTGTATTTCCTCTCTGGCTGAGTGAACTCTGTATTTCCTCTCTGTCTGGGTGAACTCTGTATTTCCTCTCTGGCTGAGTGAACTCTATATTTCCTCTCTGTCTGAGTGAACTCTGTATTTCCTCTCTGTCTGAGTGAACTCTGTATTCCCTCTCTATATGAGCGAGCTCTGTATCCACTCTGTGAGTGAGCTCTGTACCCGTCTGTCTGAGTGAGCTCTGTATCTGCTCTGTCTGAGTGAGTTTTGTATCCACTCTGTCTAAGTGAGTTCTGTACCCGCTCTGTCTGAGTGAGCTCTGTATCGGCTCTGTCTGTGTGAGCTCTGTATCCGCTCTGTCTGTGTGAACTCTGTATCCGCTCTGTCTGAGTGAGCTCTGTATCCGCTCTGTCTGAGTGAGTTCTGTATTCCCTCTCTGTCTGAGAGCTCTGTATCCGCTCTGTCTGTGTGAACTCTGTATCCGCTCTGTCTGAGTGAGCTCTGTATCGGCTCTGTCTGTGTGAGCTCTGTATCCGCTCTGTCTGTGTGAACTCTGTATCCGCTCTGTCTGAGTGAGCTCTGTATCGGCTCTGTCTGTGTGAGCTCTGTATCCGCTCTGTCTGTGTGAACTCTGTATCCGCTCTGTCTGAGTGAGCTCTGTATCGGCTCTGTCTGTGTGAGCTCTGTATCCGCTCTGTCTGTGTGAACTCTGTATCCGCTCTGTCTGAGTGAGCTCTGTATC
>NC_057729.1:4978012-4984606 GCF_004010195.1 Chiloscyllium plagiosum | reverse complement strand
CTGAGTGAACTCTGTATTTCCTCTCTGGCTGAGTGAACTCTGTATTTCCTCTCTGGCTGAGTGAACTCTGTATTTCCTCTCTGGCTGAGTGAACTCTGTATTTCCTCTCTGGCTGAGTGAACTCTGTATTTCCTCTCTGGCTGAGTGAACTCTGTATTTCCTCTCTGGCTGAGTGAACTCTGTATTTCCTCTCTGGCTGAGTGAACTCTGTATTTCCTCTCTGGCTGAGTGAACTCTGTATTTCCTCTCTGGCTGAGTGAACTCTGTATTTCCTCTCTGGCTGAGTGAACTCTGTATTTCCTCTCTGGCTGAGTGAACTCTGTATTTCCTCTCTGGCTGAGTGAACTCTGTATTTCCTCTCTGGCTGAGTGAACTCTGTATTTCCTCTCTGGCTGAGTGAACTCTGTATTTCCTCTCTGGCTGAGTGAACTCTGTATTTCCTCTCTGGCTGAGTGAACTCTGTATTTCCTCTCTGGCTGAGTGAACTCTGTATTTCCTCTCTGGCTGAGTGAACTCTGTATTCCCTCCCTGGCTGAGTGAACTCTGTATTCCCTCTCTGGCTGAGTGAACTCTGTATTCCCTCTCTGGCTGAGTGAACTCTGTATTCCCTCTCTATATGAGCGACCTCTGTATCCACTCTGTGAGTGAGCTCTGTACCCGCTCTGTCTGAGTGAGCTCTGTATCTGCTCTGTCTGAGTGAGTTTTGTATCCGCTCTGAGTGAGCTCTGGAATCGCTCTGTCTGAGTGAGCTCTGTATCTGCTCTGTCTGTGTGAGTTCTGTATTCCCTCTCTGTCTGAGTGAGCTGTGTATTCCCTCTCTATATGAGCATGCTCTGAGTGAGTTCTGTATTTCCTCTCTGTCTGAGTAAACTCTGTATTCCCTCTCTATATGAGTGAGCTCTGTATCCGCTCTGTGAGTGAGCTCTGTACCCGCTCTGTCTGAGTGAGCTCTGTATCTGCTCTGTCTGTGTGAGTTCTGTATTCCCTCTCTGTCTGAGTGAGCTCTGTATCCGCTCTGTCTGTGTGAGTTCTGTATCTGCTCTGTCTGTGTGAGTTCTGTATTCCCTCTCTGTCTGAGTGAGCTCTGTATCTGCTCTGTCTGTGTGAGCTCTGTTTCCGCTCTATCTGTGTGAGCTCTGTTTTCGCTCTGTCTGTGTGAAGACTGTATCCGCTCTGTCTGAGTGAGTTCTGTATTCCCTCTCTGTCTGAGTGAGCTGTGTATTCCCTCTCTATATGAGCATGCTCTGAGTGAACTCTGTATTCCCTCTCTATATGAGCGAGCTCTGTATCCGCTCTGTGAGTGAGCTCTGTATCTGCTCTGTCTGAGTGAGTTCTGTATCTGGTCTGTCTGAGTGAGCTGTGTATTCCCTCTCTATATGAGCAAGCTCTGTATCCGCTCTGTCTGAGTGATTTCTGTATCTGCTCTTTCTGAGTGTGTCCTGTATTCTCTCTCTGTTTGAGTGAGCTCTGTAAAATGTAAGGAGGACTGTCTATCAGGATCAGAAAGAGTCTGAGAGTGTCTTCACCCATGCTCAGATGTGGATTTAGTGAATGGAATGATAGATTGAGGGAAAGCAGTGTTTGGAGGTGTTAAAGGAATATCAAGGGGAGTATTACCTTTGATGAGACAGTAGGAGGATTGGGGAGTACTGGATGGCGATTGGGTGTGACAGGAGGATGATGTACGGTCATACGGGGGTGATCAGCGAGTAACGAAGGAGGATGGTGAAGTAATGAAGGGTAACGGAGGAATGATGGGGATTAACGGAGGGGAGTGATGGAGGATAATGGATAGTGATGGAGTGATTTGGAATGACAGAGGGTCTTGGGAGGGTAATGGGGCATGGTCAGGTGATTGTAGAATAATGGAGAGTTATGGAGATGATGGGGGAGTGATGGTATTGTAATGGAGAGTGATGGGTTGATGAGGGAGTGACGGAGATGATGGAAGCGATGGGGAGTAATGGAAGGTGATGGATGAATGATGGTAGAGATATAAGTAAGATGAAGGGTGATAGAAGAGTGATGTGAGGAGTAATGAAGTGATAATGGAGATGTGGGTGTGATCAGGGAGTAAGGGAGAGTGATGGAGGTGATGGTAGAGTAGTAATTGTGATGGGGAGCAATGGAGAGAAATGAGATGGTGGAATGATGAGGGAATGATGGTAGTATGTCGGAGAGTGATGGAGAAGCAATGGATGGTGATAGGGTGTGATGGAGGAGGGCGAGGTAATGGGGTTGCGACGATGAGCAAAGGAGGTGTGATAGAAGGGGGTGCAGAGTGATGAGAGTGATGGGAGAGTGACAGTTTGTGATGCAAGTTACACAAATGGATCTGTCAATTTTGATGACAGACAGATTGGTTCTTGTGATCAAACTCACAACCTATTATGTGAACCTTCCTGAAGACTGCCTTTAATTGAGCTCGCCTCTGTCAAACTGCATGAAGAGCGGCGAGAGGTGGAGAAAGCTCCTGGAAGTTTACAAATTTAAACAAATCAGATTGACTTATTCAATAACATGCCCAATAAAAAGTCTGATCTAAATGCAGCATCATTAGTTCTGCTCAAACTGAAGATTGACATTATATGTTAATCCATTTAACTGGAGAACACCCCTTCTTGTCATTGCTTTTCATCCAAGCTCAAATATCATTCCTAAAATGGAAAATAAAGTTCCATTTAAAAATTTAAATAAAAAAAAGTCAGCTGCAATGATATAAATTCACCAGGATTTGACAGCTAATCAATGTGCAAAAATAGAAGTGTCATTTTACAACCTGTCAATCAAATATACCATTAGAAATGGGACATCTTTCCCATTTAGTGGGAAACTGATAATATAAATAAGACTGAAGTGTGACTGAGATATAACAGCAATGAACTTATTCAAACAATGAATTGTCTTGTATTTGCTGTCCCTGGAATATGAAGAGTGCTGGATACTACATTATTCATTTGCATTTCAGTTTTATCATTTTTATCTGAAGAAAAATTTTCATTTATATAGCACCTGTCCCAATATCCAAACATCCCCAGGCCCCTTACTGTCACTGAAATGATTAGATTAGATTACCTACAGTGTGGAACAGGCCCTTCGGCCCAACAAGTCTACACCGACCCGCCGAAGCGCACCCACCCATACCCCTACACTTACCCCTTCACCTAACACTACGGGCAATTTAGCATGGCCAATTCACCTAACCTGCACATCTTTGGACTGTGGGAGGAAACCGGAGCACACCCACGCAGACATGGGGAGAATGTGCAAACTCCACACAGCCAGTCGCCTGAGGCGGGAATTGAACCCAGGTCTCTGGCGCTGTGAGGCAGCAGTGCTAACCACTGTGCCACCGTGCCGCCCATAATGTCTGAAGTGCAGCCATTGTTGTAATGTAAAAGAGCAAACGGAGCTTCTGCTGATGCAGGCAAGCAGCTAAGGCATTTATTCAAACCAGGGCAGCTATTTCGTTCGATGTTGTAACGTAGGAAATGTACCAATCAAACAATTTACAAGCATACAGAAAGCAACCTGATAATGAGCAGAAAATCTTCTCCAGTAATTTGGTCAAGATATAAAGTATTGACCAGGGTACTTTCAGAATAATGCCATGGGATTCACATCCACTGAAGAGGCAGACAGGTCAGACAGGTTTAATATGGTTATTGAAACACATCAACACTGATGGTGCAGCCCTTCTCCAGTGCCATACTGGAGTTTTCACTTTGTTTAGGTGTGAACCTCTCCAGTAGTGTGACTGAACCAAGATGATCCTGACTCAGGGATCAGAGTGCAGGGACTGAGCCATGGGGGACACAATATTTTCCTGTTAGGTGAAGGTGAAATCTCATTTATGAAATATCACTCAGAATTTATAGGCTGGATTTAGTCAACTGGCAGTCAATTGAGTAGGAATGAGAATTCTGACCTTTGGCAACTCGGAGGCCCCATCTCAGATCGCTGCTGCTCTTATTTAATTTCATGCCATCTAGAAAGTACCTTCTTCTACCCTTTTACGGTCCAAACCCCACACTTGCATTGAATCCCATCTGTCACAGCTTTGCCTGTTCATTTTAGTCTATCGATTACTCTTTGTGATTTTTTCACTGACATCTACACGGTCAACAATGCTACCCAGCTTGGTTAAAAAAAAACACACAACGCCAAGTTACAGTCCAACAGGTTTATTTGGAAAGACTAGCTTTCGGAGCGCTGCTCCTTTACCAGGTAGCTAGTGGGCAGGAATTTATAGTAAAAGATCATAGTGTCATGCAACTGATGCAATATCTTGAACAAACCTAGATTGCTGTTAAGTCTTTCATCTTCTAGAATGGGTCGCAGGTATCGAATCGTTAATATGTAAATCCCAGAACTTCTTCCAAGACACATTTTGAGCACTTCCAAATGAACCTGTTGGTTTATAAACTGGTGCTGTGTGATTCTTAACTTTGTTCACCCCAGTCCAACACCGGCACCTTCAAATCATGGCTACCCAGCTTTACGTCAGCCCTTTAGTAGCAACAGTGCCACAAATGGCCACTGCCAGCCCTGCAGTGAGGGCCAAGAGGTGGCACTGCACAATGGAGATGGGATTCTATGGAAGTGTAGGGATCTTGAGCCAGTAGGTGGAGTGTGTGTGTGTGTGTATGTGTGTGTGTATGAGAGGGGGGAATTGTAGTGGTGGTGATGTTATGCCTTATGGGGAAGAGAGGGCGTATTTCTGATTGACTCAGGTGACTCATGAAACATAGAAACATAGAAGATAGGAGGAGGAGGCCATTTGGCCCTTTGAGCCTGCTCCACCATTCATCACAATCATGTTCAACTCAATGACATAATCCTGCTTTCTCCCCATAACCTTTGATCCCATTCACCCCAATGCTAGATCTAGCCACCTCTTGAATACATTCAATGTTTTGGCATTAACAACAGTGCCACAAATGGCCACTGCCAGCCCTGCAGTGAGGGCCAAGAGGTGGCACTGCACAATGGAGATGGGATTCTACGGAAGTGTAGGGATCTTGAGCCAGTAGGTGGAGTGTGTGTGTGCGTGTGTGTGTGTGTATGAGAGGGGGGAAATTGTAGTGGTGGTGATGTTATGCCTTATGGAGTAGATAGGGCATATTTCTGATTGACTCAGGTGACTCATGAAACATAGAAACATAGAAGATAGGAGGAGGCGGCCATTTGGCCCTTCGAGCCTGCTCCACCATTCATCACAATCATGTTCAACTCAATGACATAATCCTGCTTTCTCCCCATAACCTTTGATCCCATTCACCCCAATGCTAGATCTAGCCACCTCTTGAATACATTCAATGTTTTGGCATTAACTACTTCCTGTGGTAATGGTTCACCACTCTTTGGTTGAGGAAATGTCTCATCTCCATCCTAAATGGTCCATCCTGAATTCTCAGACTGTGACACCTGGTTCCAGACACAGACACCATCGGGAACCAACCCCCTGCATCTACCCTGTCCAGTCCTGTTCAAATTTTATAAGCCTCCATGCGATTCCACCCCACTCCCATTCATCCGAATTCCAGCGAAAACAGCTCTAACCTAGTCAATCTCTCCTCATACATCAGGCCCGCCATCCCCAGACTCAGCCTGGTAAACCTTCTCTGCACTCTCTCGAGAGCAAGAACATCCTTCCTCAGAAAAGGAGACCAAAATGGCACACAATGAGGGAATCATCACCATCATCTCACACAGAGGGTGCCAACTGGATGCTTCATGTGGTCATAAAAGTGTGTTGTTCCCAGGTTATTGTCTGATAGAATTGTTATGTGAGACTTTGGGACTGACAGACATTCAATAAGGCAGCTGTAGCAGCAGCCTTACTCTGACAGGATACGCAATACATCGTAATAATGATAAATGTCAAATGCATATAGAGGAAAGGCAAATAAACGCCAAGGACAAAATAGTGCTTTTTGTAACATAACGATTCAGAATATACTGTCACCAATATTGTCACTCTCCTGGAGCAAGGCCACATAACGCTCGCTTTTAAATTGCAGCACAAGGAAGCATGAAGGATTGAAAGCAGCAGTGATATCGTTTAAAATAATCAATCTTCCACATGCAGAATGTACATGGTAGATTCTAGAAAGCTGCAAATACTGAAAATGGAAAGTGCTGGAAATACTCAGCATTGCCACCTGAGTGTTTTTGGAATGCTCCATTTTTAATACACGTGACCAGATTTTCAATGGTCAAAACTAAGCCATGGGAAGGGTGGGGCTCAATGATGATTGACATGTTGGACAGCCAGCGGCAGGAGTTCAGGTCAAAGCATTTGACAGGAAAGGTCATGTGATGGTGTCCCTGGGAAAATGCCCAAACAGAGTTGGCCACATAGTATCTTTAGGCAAAAGTGAGGACTGCAGATGCTGGAAACCAGAGTTTAGATCAGAGTGGTGCTGGAAAAGCACAGCAGGTCAGGCAGCATCCGAGGAGCAGGAAAATCAACATTTTGGGCAAAAGCCCTTCATCAGGAATACAGACAGGAAGCCTCCAGGGTGGAGAGATAAATGGGGCGGGGGAGAAGGTAGCAAGAAGTACAATAGGTGAATGGGGGTGGGGATGAAG